>NC_080800.1:118912238-119074738 GCF_028018385.1 Neofelis nebulosa | reverse complement strand
ACAATAATTTTTTTCAGTTATTTTTAACTTTTTATTGTGGCAAAATACACATAATGTAAAATTTACCATTTTAACTATGTTTAACTGTACAGCTCAGTAGTGGTAAATATATTCACATTACTTTCCAGAAAAATCCCATACTCATTAATCCCATACTCATTTGCTCTTACCTCAGCCCTTGGCAACGACCATGCTACTTTTTGTCTCTACGAATTTGACCACTCTAGGTACCTTATATAAGTGGAATCATATGGTATTTCTTTTTAGAAGTGACTTATTCCATAAAGTCCTCAAGGTTCATCCATCTGTGTCAAGGTTTCCTTCTGGGGTGTCTGGGTGGCTCAGTCAGCTAAGCATCTGACTCTCTGTTTTGGCTCAGGTCCTCATCTCACGGTTGTAAGATCAAACCCCTTTTGGGCTCCACGCTGAGAGTGGGGCCTGCTTGGCATTCTCTCTCTCTCTCTCTCTCTCTCTCTCTCTCTCTGCCCCTCCTCGACTTGTGCTCTCTCTCTCTCTCAAAATAAACAAACTTTTTTTTAAAAAAACGATTTCCTTTATTTATTTATTTATTTATTTATTTATTTATTTATTTATTTTAACATTTATTTATTTTTGAGACAGAGAGAGACAAAGCATGAACGGGGGAGGGTCACAGAGAGAGGGAGACACAGAATCCGAAACAGGCTCCGGGCTCCGAGCCGTCAGCCCAGAGCCCGACGCGGGGCTCGAACTCACGGACCGCGAGATCGTGACCTGAGCCGAAGTCGGCCGCCCAAGCGACTGAGCCACCCAGGCACCCCACGATTTCCTTTTTTTTAAAGAATATTTACATATCTACCCTCTTAACAAACTTTTAAGTGTGTAACATGGTATTGTTAACTCTGTGCATGATTTGTACAGTAGCTCTCCAGAACTTACCCATCTCGCATAACTGAAAATCGATGACAATACCCCATTTCCCCCAGCCCTCCCAAGCTCTTGGCAACCACTATCCTCTCTCTTGACTATTTTAAATACCTTCCTTTGAAAGGCTGTATAATATCCCATTGTCCGTGTATACCATATTTTGTTTATTCATTCATCCACGGATAGACACTTGGGTTGCTTCTGCCCTTTAGGTGTTGTGAATATGATGCCGCCATGAACACGCATGCACAAATAGCACTTGAGGAGCCTGTTTTCAATTCCTTTGGGTGTACGCCCAGAAGCGGATTGCCGGATTATTTGATAATTATATTTTCTATTTTTCGAGGTATCACAATACGGATTTGCACAGGAGCTACACTATTTTACATCCCCACCAACAGTGCACAAGGGTTCCAGTTTGTCCACACCCTCGCTAACACTTGTTCTTTTCTTTTTTGTTTTTGTTTTTGTTTTTGAGAGTAGCCATCCTCATGGTTGTGAGGAGATGAACACTAATTTTGGAATGAATTCATGAATGCTTGAAAAACAAGATGAAATGTCTCCAGCCTAATTTACTCTATTTCTTATTTGAATTGAGCCCATTCTTTTCTGCTGAGACTTCCCACTTAAAAGTCCTTTCGGATTTCAGAACCCTTCTTTTCTTCTCAGTAAGCATCCTACAAAAATGACATAGGATTACCTGGCTGACCTTTTTCACTGTCAACCGTGGCATAACTGGGCGGTATAGAGGCTTTAGACTGGTTCTGGACCTGGTTCTTCATGTGTAAGGTCATTCCACATCCCCGGGCTGGCAAGAATATACCAAAAGAAACTTGCGGATAAGATTCATTTTATGGCTTTCTTAAACCAGCCCAGTTGTGTTTGTTGTGCGTACATTATAAAAGATAAATGTAGAAAAACATTTCCTGTATATGTTTTCTTTAGGAGGAATGAGAATATTTCTTAAAATAAGCCATATAGCCTGTCAAATTTGGAGATCTTGATTTTCAATTTTGAACAGAAAAGGGTCTGTTAAGGTGCTGTGTCGTATTGTTTGTTTGCTTTCCTGGGGAGCGATATAAGTAAAAAATTTTAATCTAAAATGCATGTGTAAATGCAAACGAAAAAGCCTCCTGTAAATATAGGTTCATCTAGTATTAATTGGAGATTTCTGTTACCAAAAAGAGAGTTCCCCAGCTCTCTGTTATACCTATATCCTTTTAGTTTTACTGTTTTTAGGAGGTTAGTTTGTACTTTGCAGTGGAAAAAATTTTTTTGTTTACATTTCTAAAAAATAAATTTGTATCTCCAAAAAAATCATATATAGGGGCGCCTGCCTGGCTCAGAGGAGTGTGCAGCTCCTGATCTTGGGGTCATAAGCTTGAGCCCCACATTCGGTGTAGAGATTATTTAAAAAAACAAACTTTTAAAAAGAACATATAGGGGCATCTAGATGGCTCAGTCAGTTAAGCATCTGACTTTTGATTTCGGCTCAGGTCATGATCTCATGTCAGGCTCTGTGCTGGGTGTGGTCCCTGCCTAAGATTCTCTCTCTCTGGGCCTCCCTCCTCCTACTCTCTCTCTCGCTCTCTCTCTCTTTCTCTCTCTCTCTCTCTCTCTCTCTCTCAAAAAAGAAAAAAAGAAATGTCTACATAAGATTATGTGGTAGAATACATGAGATAGTGGGCATGGTTTAACACATGCATGGTACTAAACACGATCTAAGCATTCAGAAAGAAATAACACTGGGTTTGTGAAGCTAATAGAAAATGTGGGAGGAGGGGCGCCTGGGCGGCTCGGTGGGTTAGGCATCTGACTCTTGATTGCTGCTCAGGTCACGATCTCACAGTTGGTGAGTTCGAGCCCCTCATCGAGCTCTGTGCTGACAGTGCAGAGCCCTCTTGGGATTCTCACTTTCTTCCTTTGCTTTGCCCCACCCTCCATCTCTCTCTCAAAATAAATAAACATTTTAAAAAATGGGCTTAAAAAAAGAAAATGTAGGAGATTAGTTTTAAAACTGTGGAAAGTTATGAATTATGTGTTACTTTGAAGTAAATTATCTCATAAGACTTTAAAATACACATAATGCCAATTAAATCTTAAGTTACTTTTTCCTTGGGGTTCTGTATTAATTATTTAGATGCAAATTGGTACAAGTTAAAATTGAGGTTTTGTTTTTCATTAAGTGACAAAGATCTTAAAAAGAAAAGACCTTTTCAAGAAGAAGGTGATTTTTTTTTTTTGGAATAGATTCTACAAACAGCTTTCAATCATGATTATGCATTTACTTTTCTTTTTTTTTTTTAATTTTTTAACGTTTTATTTATTTTTGAGACAGAGAGAGACAGAGCATGAATGGGGGAGGGGCAGAGAGAGAGGGAGACACAGAATCAGAAGCAGGCTCCAGGCTCTGAGCTGTCAGCACAGAGCCCCACGCGGGGCTCGAACTCATGGACCGCGAGATCATGACCTGAGCCGAAGTCGGACGCCCAACCGACTGAGCCACCCAGGCGCCCCTCTTTTTTTTTTTTTTTTTAAAGTTTATTTATTATTTTGAGAGAGAGAGAGAGCCCAAGCAGGGGAGAGACAAACAGGGAGGGAGAGAGAAAGAATCCCAAGCAGGCTCAGTGCTGTCAGCACGGAGCCCGACACGGAGCTCAAAGCCACAAACCATGAGATCACGACCTGTGCCGACATCAAGAGTCCGACGCTTAACTTGACTGAGCCACCCGGGCGCCCGCATGCATTTACCTTTCTTAGCTTCAAAGTATGGGGTCAAATTCATTTTAGCTTTGGTAATAATCTCACAGGTTCGACGTGCTCAGTCTTCACTGAGCGCTTACTATGTGCAATGCATGAGGCTGAGCCCAGAGGAGCGTCGAAGGGAACAAATAAAACGCTGTTGCTGCCCGCCAAGGGCCCACAGTCCAGCGCAGATAAGGCAATTCAACTTCAACAACTTGTAACATAAAGTGGGAAGTAAGTGCAATAAAAAGAACAGAAGACACACGATTACAAACAGACGTAAACTGAATTGGTTTTTCACACTAGTGTGTTCTTTAGCGGAGTAAGGGTCCTGGGTCTCCTCCCGCAGAACCTGACTACCGAGGTGTATGTTACATGCCAGCAAAACCGAGACCACGTGTTGCCACATACACAACTTTTAGCAGTCAGCTCCTTGGTCAGTCAACCTGTTCTGCGGGCTGAATGCGATCCCAGTTGTCTGTCCCTTTGGACACTCGCTCCACAAGCGTCTTGTGAGAGAGGGTCATTCAGACCACACAGACGCGTAAAGTGGCTTCAAACCAGGTGTGGCAAAAATCTCGAGTGGAATTTAACTAGTGTCCCCGTAGTGTCGGGCGACAGAAGGCCATAAAGATAGGAGGCAGCCTTTGAGCGAGCCACTGCAAAGAACATAAACCACGGGGGCAACTTTTTCCTTTCACCCCGTTTATGCCAAGGCAGCGAGGCTTGCACAGTACTGGCAGGCAGTTCATGTATCTGGAATGTTATTTATTCATTCGCTGATGAAAATTCACATTTAAAATTTGTTACGCTGATTTAGCACACGCTCTGTTACAGATCTGATACGAAAAAGATTGAGGCATTGTGGAGGAGCAGTGACATGGGGACTTTTGTGACATGGGGACTTCTGTCTTAGTGTCCTCAAAATAAGACACTATCCCTGGATAGGTTTCATAACTTCAATTGTTAACTAATTTAACTAATTAGATGAAAATTAACCCATTAGCTGAATGAATGAGATAATTAATTGATTCACTAATTATACCCACACAAGCATATATACCAATCTCTCTCTAGATCTAGATCTAGATATATACATATACCTATATCTCCACACTTTCTTCTGTTCTGAGGATTTAAAATAATTATAAGCAATTTAATGAATAATTTTTAAGTGAGCAGAGTCTTATTCAAAAGTATTTTACTAATACTGGCTTATTCTGTATGCTTTGTAAAACTGGTGGAACGCCTGGGGGGACTCAGTCGGTTACGTATCTAACTCTTGATTTTGGCTCAGGTCGTGATCCTGTAGTTCATGAGTTCAAGCCTCACATTGGACTCTGTGCTGACTGCGCGGAGCCTGCTTGGGATTCTGTCCCCCTCTCGCTCTGCCCCTCCCCTGCTTGCTCTCTATCTTTCTCAAAATAAATAAAAATTAAAAAAAATTTTTAAAGAAATAAAACTGGTAACCATTTGATGCTTTGTAACTGTAACTAAGGATAACATCATTTCCTTAAACATATTGGAAGTGACATTTCTGGAGGTTCTTCCGAGCCAGGTTTCAAGCAATGATAATAAAATTACTCATCTGACTTTATAACCTCGTAGCAAGTTGAACCTAAAACAAGATCGTCACCCCTTTTCACCATATGTAACTCAAATATGTAGTTGAGCCTTGGGAAGCCAAATGCGCAGTTGAACAATAGAGGTTTGTCACTATGAACTTCTGATTCAATGTGTTGGATTGAACACATGTTTTTAAATCTATACTACCATGCAGAAACTAGGCAAATTCTACTTAATAAATATTTACCGTTCTTATATAAGCCACGGATTGTTCTAGGAGGTGAACAAAACAGAATTAAACAAACAGGCAAAAATACTCAGCATCATAATGCTTCCACTCTCGTGGAGGTTTTTGTTTTTGTTTTTGTTTTTAATTATAAACCTGAACAATCCCCATCCCCTGAGCTCCTGACTCATGTATCTAAACTGCCTACTTAGGAATAAAACAAATGAACATAGGGGGAAAAAGAGAGATGCAGACCAAAAAACAGACCCTTAACGATGGAGAACAAGCTGATGGTTACTGGAGGGCAGGTGGGCACAAGAATGTGTTACATGGGTGATGGGGATGAAGGAGGGTGCCTGTGGTGAGCACTGGGTGTTGCATCCAAGTGACAAGTCACTAAATTCTACACCAGAGACCAATAGTACACTATATGTTCACTGATTGGAATTTAAATAAAAATCTGGACGAAAAAAATAAGCTGCCTGCTTGACATCTCTTATTGATTACCTTATAGGCAACTCGAAATGAACTTCTCCAAAACAAGCTCCTGATCTTTCCCCTCCTCACCCAATCTGTTTCATCTGAAATCCACCCCCCCCCCCCCACACACACATACCTCAATTAAAATAAACTCCATCCAGGGGGCCCCTGGGTGGCTCGGTCGGCTAAGCCTCAGACTTTGGCTCAGGCCACACTCTCACGGTTCATGGGTTCAAGCCCCAGGTCGGGCTTTGCACTGACGGCACAGAGCCTGCTTCGGATTCTCTGTCTCTCTGTCTCTCTTTCAAAAATAAATAAACATTAACATATCTTAAAAAAAAATTTTTTTTTAAATCCCTCCATTCAGTTGTTCGGGCCAAATCCTTCGGTTGTCATGGTCAGATCTTCACAATCCTGTTTCCAGTCCACCGGCAAGCCCTGTATATTCTCTCCGCAAAATATACCTAGGCCCCCATTTCCCTCACAACCCCAGTGCCACCATGTCGGTTGGTCTAGATCATCACCATCTCACACTTGAATTATTATATTAGCCTCCTAACCTAACTGCGTCTTCCCTGCCTCGACTATTTGCAACACAGAATCCAGAGAAACCCTGGTAGGGCAACAGCAAGATAGCAGGATAGGAAACCCCGGACCCTGTCTTCGCCCAGAGACATCCATTTAACAGTACATGGACTAATTCCCTTTATGAGAAATCCAGAAACCTTTCGAAAGCCTCTTGCACTGGAGGCAGGGCAAAGCCAGCCACACCAAAGCCAGTAGGAAAATTCCTGACACTCTCTCTCCATAGCCCCTCCCCTGCAACGGTGTCATACATTTGGGCAGAAAATCCCAGCTCCCAGATGCTCTCTGTGGAGAAAAAGAGAAGACTGGACAATAGTCCAACATTGGGACTCTTCGGGGGGATCTGCCTGACGGACGGCCTTCTGTCTGGCCGGTCTCGGAGCGCTGAAGGGCCGTGGCATCCTCTAGATGCCTGGAGGCCAACGGGAACAAAACAGAGCTGGGCAGTGTGCTGGCTGCCCCAGAAGACCCATGATACAGCTGACAGGAGCTGACATCGCTTGGCAGCCTCTCCTTCGGGGAGACACAGGAGAGTAGAGCATGCGTCCAACATTTCAGATTTTCTGGAGGCTTCCTAAGGGACCGGTTTCTGCCGCTGCTCCGGGGGGTTGGTGGTTCAGCAGACAGACGTCCGGACAGACTTTCCACCAACTGTCTTATGACCAGAGAAACGACCTGTCAAAATTGGGGGGGATAGGTCCAAATAAATAAAAACGAAGAGAATTTCCTGCCGGCAGATCTGGCTTATAAAAAATACTAAAGGAAGTTCTTCAGGCTGAAAGCACGTGATGCCAGACGGAAATTCACATTCACACAAAATATCGAAGAGCGCTGGCGAAGGGAACCGCATAATTGTCAAGGAAACGAATGCATGTTTCCTCACCTGTTAAGTGATTTTCTGGGGTTTTTTAATGTTATAAAATAATACGTTTATAAGTGCATCGTTGGACCTAGAACATGTAAAGAAAAGTAATCTATTTGACAATAACAGCCCAAACGAGGTAGCAGATGCAAAATTGCACTTGAGTGAGGAACTGTACACCAGACGAGACCTCAAATCCACAGGAAAAGATAAGAGAGCCACAAATGGTCAATAAGATCAATATAATATACTCTATAAATATACGCTCTTTATCTTCTCTCAGCTTCTTTCTAGTACATAAAATTGTATAAAGTAATAATTAAAACAATACATTCTTAGGTTTCTAGCACGTGCGGATCTGGTAATAGCTATCATTAATAGTACCAAAAGGGGGGGAGAAAATAGAGCTATATAATTATATAGAGAATGGAACTACACAGTTAATAACTTGAGAGAGGTAAAGAAAAAGAGTCAACCCAAAATTCTATATGAGATGATGATATCCCTCACAAAAGAGTGAAAGACGTTTTACATAAACAAAAACTAAGAGACTCTGTCACTAACAGATATACACTCCAAGAAATGCTAAATGATTTCTTTAGACAATGAAAATGATGCTGAATGGAAGCTCAGATTGACAGGAAGCAATGGAGAACACCAGAAATAGTAAATTAGTGGGTAAATACAAAAGCGCTTTGAAACAGAAGTATTAGGGGGAAAAACCCTAGACCACATACAAAAAAAAAAAAAAAAAAAAAGGAGGAGGGGGGAGGGGGAGGTGAGAGAACTATGGCTCAAAATTTCTGACGGGAGGTAATTTCCTGCATCATATTATATCTTTTGCCCAATCAAGAATTGATTATAAGGGTTAAATAATTATAAGGGTTAAATGTGCAGATTTTTTTAAGTTCTCCTCATGCACCCTTTCTCAGGAAGCTGCTGAATGAGGTGTCCCACTAAAACAAGGGTGTAAAACAAGAAAATAAGAGACAGAATATCCAGAAAACAGAGGCTCTAACCATGGGAGAGAGGTAAAAGGAATACCAAGACCCATTCTCAAGAATTCTGATCCAGTGAATTGGGAGTGGGGCCCATTTCATTGTATTTCTAATAAGTGCTAGGTGATTCTGAGGCAAAACCTGAGTCAGGAACCACAGATACCTATTTTCTTGTCTGGTTTTATGAGACTGATGCGCTGCCCGCTGCACCAAGAGGGCCGCTTGTCTGGTTTTATGATAACCCTGTGACTTAGGCACATCAAATATGCCTCATTCTACAAATTGGATAAAAGTTGTACGTGTAATAGCAAAACGAGGATTAGAATTCATTCATGTTTTGGAGGGCACTTGTTGGGATGAGCCCTGGGTGTTGTATGTAAGTGATGAATCACTAATTCACTAAATTCTACTCCTGAAACTAATATCACCCGGTATGTTAACTGACTTGAATTTAAGTTAAAAAGCTAATTCATTCGTGCTTTGAGATAGTTGAAATATTTTCTCACTGATCAAATGCAATCATAAGAGTATTTCTCTATGATCAATTAATCTTTGCCAAAGCAAGAAAGAAATTCCAATGGGAAGAAGACAGTCTCTTCAACAAATGGTGTTTGGAAAACATGCAAAAGAATGACACTGGAGCACTTTCCTACACCATACACAAAAATAAATTCAAATTGGATGAAAGACCTAAATTTGAGACCTGAAACCACAAAAAATCCAGGAAGAGAGCACAGGCAGTAAATTCTCTGACATCAAATCTAGCAACATTTTTCCAAATATGTCTCCTGAGGCAAGGGAAACAAAAGCAAAAATAAGCTATTGGTACTACATTGAAATAAAGAGCATCTGCACAGCAAAGGAAACCATCAATGAAATTAAAAGGCAACCTACTGAATGCAAGCAGATATTTGCAAACGACATACCTCATAACGGTTAGTATCCATAATATATAAAGACCTTATACAACTCAACACCCCAAAAATAAATAAACCGATTAAAAATGGGCAGAAGACATGAACAGGCATTTTTCCAAAGAAGGCATCCAGATGGCCAATAGACATATCAGAAGATGCTGAACATCACTCATCTTCAGGTAAATGCCAATCAAAACTACAATGACACATCACCAGAATGGCTAAAATCAACAACACAAGGAACAACAGGTGTTGGCGAGGATGTGGAGAAAGGGAAACCCTCTTGCCCTGTTGATGGGAATGCAAACTGGTGCGGCCACTGTGGAAAACAGTATGGAGGTTCCTCCAAAAGTTAAAAGTAGAACTACCCTATGATTGAGTCATCACGCTACTGGTATTTACCCGAAAGATACAAAAACACTAACTGAAAGGGCTGCATGCACCCCTCCGTTTATTGCAGCACTATTTACAATCGCCAAATTATGGAAGCAGCCCAAGTGTCCATTGGCTGATGAATGGATAAAGAAGAGAAGGTATAGGGGTGCCTGGCTGCCTCAGTCGGTAAAGCATGTGACTCTTGATCTCGGGGTTGTAGGTTCAGGCCCCACGTTAGGTGTAGAGATTCCTTAAAAATAAAATTTTTTAAAAAGAGGGGGGAGGAGTTAAAATGGTGGAAAAGGAGGGGACGGGGATTTCCCTCCTTCCTCAGATACAGCTGTATTGAGGTCAGATCACTTGGAACACCCAGGAAATCAATCTGCAGAGTGGCAGAAGCATGTCCCCGGGGGGAGGGACACGGCTTGGCGGGATGGAGGTGCGTGTATGTGAATTGGGCGAGGTAAAATGGCATAGGCACGGAGGGGAGGCAGTGGAATTGCGGTGTTGAGTTAGTCCAAGAGGAAAACCTCTCCGGACCATGGACAGGGGGAAAAAATATGGAGATAGCCAATTTCTACTTTGCAAACAGCCTTAGGAGCTGAAGATTGGGGTTTTCAGAGGTGCGCCACTTTCTCCAGACTGGTGCCACCGCCTGTGGGTGTGCCTGGGGGGGAGGGGAGCAGGCCTCGGGGTCAAGGTAGCGATCTAAGGGGCCCACTGGGAGAAAGCGGTCTCCTCCCTCGAGTACTGTGGGCAGGGGGTTTATTGCCTCCCCAAGGACAAAAGACCCTGCAAGCACCAGTCAGAGGCCCTCTGTCAGCTGGGAGGAGTGGTGCTATTCCGGAACCAGTCGTGGGGAGCGGGAACCTTTAAGACATCGGGGTTTGAATCCCAGCGGAGTCCTAGGAGGCGGGAGACTGTGGAGCGGGACGAGCTGGTCGCCTGCGCTGCTCTGTGCCGGCTGCCTGAACAGCGTGGTGTGGGACACCCGGTCCTGGAAGGAGAGATGGAGGTGTCGCCACTGTTCTCCCCATGACCAACACGGTGGGGCTCCCGGGAACAGGACAGTGGCCCTCAGTGGAGGCGGGACCCGCCTACAATAAACCCCGCCCCTCGGTGCCTGGTAACAGCTTATCTACCAGAGCGGGACACTGAGGACACTGACCGAGCCAGACGGCCTCTCCTCCAGACCAGCACAGCCACCGGTCCCAGGCACTGGCAGACAACTGTCCTGCCATTTTGTATGTTAGTCTCTTAGTCTCTTTGTCTTTTCCTTTTCCTTTTCTTCTCTTTTCTCTTCTTTTCTTTTTCTCTCTTTTCGTTCTTTTCTTTCTACCCTCTTCTTTTTGGCTTTTGGAATCAGGCTCATAGTGTCTGATTCGGTTTTTGGTCAATTCTTATTATATATATATATATACATATATATATATATATTTTTTTTCTGTTTTCTTTGTTTAATCAGGCTTTTTTTTTGTTGTTTTACTCTATTCTTTTTACACCTTTTCTATATCTCCTTCTTCCTTATTTTCCTCTCTCTCTCTCTCTCTCTCTCTCTCTCGGGATTAAGCCTTATAGCTTTCTGGATTCTCTGCTCTGTCTTCTTTTCTCCCCTTTCATTTTTCTCTTTGTATGGGATCAGGATTCCTCCCCGCTTTCCTTTCTGCCGGGGTTACTTCAACAAACAGATCAAAGCACACCTGGTTGAAGGTCCGAACACTCCACCACTACGAGCGAGGAGAAGCTCCGCAGGGGACTGACCGGTGGGACAGAGCAGCCAAATATGTAACGACAGGGTGCACGCCACACACTGCGAAAACACATCGCAGGCTATCAAAACACGTAAAATACAGAAACCTAGCCAAAATGATGAAATGGAAAAATTCCCCTCGAAAGAAAATCCAGGAAGAAATGGCAGCCAGAGAATTTCTCAAAACAGATGTAAACAATTTATCTGAACAAGAATTTAGAGTAACAGTCAAAAGACTAATAGCTTGGCTTGAAAAAAAGCATAGAAGGCAGCAGAGAATCTATTGCTGCAGAGATCAGAGACCTAAGAAATCGTCACGACGAATCGAGAAATGCTATGCATGAGATACACAATCTCCGAAAAAGAAGATATTGTGTGTATATATATGCAATGGAATGTTATTCAGACATGAAAAAGAATGAAATGTTGCCATTTATAATGACACGGACAGAGCTAAAGAGTAAGTCAGAGAACGACCAATACCATATGGCTTCACTCATATGTGGAATTTAAGAAACAGAACAAAGGAGCGAAAGGGGAAAAAGAGAGACAAAGCCAGAAACAGACTCTTAACTGTACAGAACAGCTGGATTGTTACCGGAGGGGAAGTGGGTGGGGGGTGGGTCAGATAGGCAATGGGGCCTAAGGAGTGCACTTGTCATGATGAGCACCGGATGATGTACGGGATCGTTGCATCTGTATATTGTGCACTTGAAACTGATAGAACACTGTATGTCGGCTATACTGGAATGAAGCTTAAACTTAATTAAGTTAAATTCAAACTTTCAGACCAGGGTTTCTCAGACTGTTGTTCATAGACCGTCAGCATCCGAACCTGCTGAGATGTTGTTTCAATGGCAAATTCGGGTCCCCATTCAACGGAGATGTCAGCCCCAAAGGTTGGTGACTGGGCCCGGGAGCTGGAGTTAGCAGCAACTGCCCCGGAGCTCTCTATGCTCCCTGAAGTTTGAGAAGCCTGATCTAGAACCACAAGGCGGAGAAGTAGTCATTTGTATATATAAATTCGGCACTCATGTTAATGATGATGCGGATGAATCAATGGCCATTTTTATTCACATTTCATTGCAGTCTCGCTAAATACATAATTCGAACCCAGTCGCATATAACATGGTCCAACCTCATAAGGGACTACTTGAAAAACCTGGTTAGCAGAAGCTTTCCAGTGTTTTGTCAACCGTGTTAATCCATCATTTCTCTACTCCTCTGTTTAGATTTGGAAGTTATTGATATTCCCTTTCTTAAACCATCCGGTATTTCCCAAACTATATTTAAATGGTGCCCACCTCTCAGTTGAATGGAAATGTCCTGGATGTAAATCTGCTCACCTTGTACTCTCTCCTTTTCACACGCCACGTACACCTGCGACTTTTTGGCAACGCATCTGATATCTGCTGGAAAAAACACATCCGCGTATTGGTGTTGCTGCGTGTGCTTTCTCATTTGCATTATGTTCTTGCAATCTTTGTTTTTTAAGCCCCTTGCCGTTGTTTTCCCTTCAGTTACCTTGTGTGGTCCCAAGGTACATATTTTAATATCTGGCCAATGAAAACACCGACTTGAACTAATACTATAAAAGGAAAACAAATACCGGGAGTATAACTCTTCCTAGAAACTATTTGGGTACATTAAGATATTTGTAGAATGAGGGCACCTGGGAGGCTCAGACGGCTCAGCGTCCGACTTCAGCTCAGGTTTTGATCTCACCGTTTGTGAGTTCGAACCCCACACCGGGCTCTCTGCTGTCAACACAGGGCGCACTGTGGATCCTCTGTCCCTCTCTCTCTCTCTGCCCCTCCCCTGCTCACACTCACTCAAAAATAAATAAAGATTTAACAAAGTTTTTAAAGATATTTGTAGAATAGATGTTTCCTCAAATTCCTTTTCTAAGATTTTTTTTTTTAACATTTTATTTATTTTTGAGACAGGGAGAGATAGAGCATGAACGGGGAAGGGTCAGAGAGAGGGAGACACAGAATCCGAAACAGGCTCCAGGCTCCAAGCTGTCAGCACAGAGCCCGATGCGGGGCTTGAACTCACGGATCGCGAGATCATGACCTGAGCCGAAGTCGGCCGCCTAACCGACTGAGCCACCCAGGTTCCCCCCTTTTCTAAGATTTAAGAGTGAGTAGACCCCTTTGGATAAAAGCCAGGCTATCAGCTTTGCTCTTCCCACCTCTAGAAAATATGAGATGGCACTCTAAAGTTTGCAATTCCTGTAGTCTGAGCGTGAGAGGTGCTCGCGGTGTTAGTGTTTTACACTGTCTGCCTGAAAAACTGTCCCATTTGGATTTGCTCAACCTTCAAAGTGCAGCCACCACCTGACCACCTCTCATCACCATCACCGCTACTAGCCTACTAGCCTGATCAGAGTGGCCATCACTCCTCGCCTGGACGACCTCTGCCACCTGCTAACTGATTTTCCTGTTTCCATCCTTGTTCCGCTTCAGTTTGTTCTCAGCAGAACAGTCACCTTGGTCCCATTAAAGCATTTATCCAAGCGTATTCTTCTCTGCTCCACAAACTGTGGTGGCTTGCCATTTCATCCTGAGTCAAAGCTGGCATTTATCTGGGAGCCTACGTGCCCCGCAAAAATCTCCCCCACCCCCTTACCTCTGTGGTCTCTTCCCCTACTGTTCTTCATCCACCTCACTCCAGTCATCCGGCTTCCTTGAACACCCCAGGCATGCCCCTGCCTCAGGGCCTTTGCAATTGCTGATCCCTCTGCCCAGATGCTCTTCACCTGGATGTCTTCAGGGATAACTCCTTCGTCTCCACAGGTCTCTGCAGAAGTTGCAACCCTTACCCCTACCGCCAGCCTTCCTTATCTCTTTTCCTTCGTTATTTTCCATGGGCTCTCACCAGCTAACATGCTTTATACTCTTCTTGTTTATCTGTTTATTGCCTGGCTCCTCCCCTGCCCCGACACACACACAAAAGTAAATTCCATGAGGACGGGAATGTTTATCTGTTCTCTAGCCTACAACGATGCCTGATATGTACTCTAGATTACTTGTTGAAAGGCTGGACAGCTGGGTGGATGGATGGATGGTTAATATTAGATATATCAGGATTCTGCCTTTCAGAACATGGCAGATAAAACATTCTCTACCTACCTCTTGATTGCCTTTCTGAAAACTATTAAAAGCCCTCATCAGAGGTCTTAGTTACAATTCTGAGTTGCCCCTCAATCTGAACCTCAAAATAACTCCCACCTCACCCTTTTGTAATATTGGAAAAGAAACACGACACGTGTCCACTGGAAAAAGACCTCTCCTACTCTCCCCTCCCCATGTTTCCCCACACCAACAAAACCCTGCACCTAGGTAGGTCACAGCTGCAGTTATGTGCATCTCTATTCCTATTGTACTTTCTAACCCTCACAAATAGAGTGTTTAATCAACTATCACTTAGAGAACAAATGAATCATTTTTGTAATTAAATTTCCTGAGAAATAGGATTTGAAATAGAACCAAGTGTTTTTTCAACCAAAATTAGAAGTATGAAAAAATGGCACAAAACCATGAGTAAAAGGAGCACTGCGTTTTGATTATGGCAAAGGCTTTGTTTTTGATCATGAAGCAGAACTTTTTTGCATGTGTTCACTTAATTATATTCTCTAATGGAATGTGTAATATGGCAGTGCCCTTGGGATAGAGATGACAGTTTTGTTTCTCTCTGACCTCAAACATTTTGTTCACTGTTGCTAAAATAAACTGAATCAAGAAGAGACAAGTTGTTCAGTTCAGGAGCTGGAAATATGGAGATAGAATACGTTTATGTGCCACTTTACGCTGACAAAGCACATGGACAAAACAGGTATTGTAACTGACCCATCAACTTGTGCAACGTGCTTATTCGAAAGTAGTTGAACTTGAGGCCCCGAGGCAGGAAGGGTTTGGCCCAAGGTCTCTCATGCAGATTCTGCGGTTGGATGATCACAATAACTTTATTAGCCCTAACCCATTGTTGGTTTCAATGGCATCATCTGAAAACGAGGAAAGAGGTGAAAATGAATAGATTTCTCATTCTCTCGTGTGATGATTCCACCAGCTTCTTCACTGCAACATAGTCAGGCCTTGACTCCATTCACCGCCCCCTTTGCCTCCTCTCGCCTGCGGCAGGACAACCCTCGTTCTACTGGGGGAGGAGATCAAAGGACCGTACTGCTCATACTTGTACATACTTGCACGAAGCTCTTAAATCAAGTTTGGCCCCATAGGGTTTCACCACTGGGAACCAACGAACTTCTGTTTTGTTTTGTTTTCAATGAAACCAGACACTCATCTTGACACATACTGCCCTTGACCCAGATGTGATGAGCAGATGGAGCAAATCCCTCTCTGCAGCAGAGTAAGGGCAGCATCTGCAAAAACAACACTTTCCCTTTCAACGGAGGAAAGTCCATGATCTCAGCTCCTCATCTGAAGGGAGAAATTTCACCCACAGCATCTTGTTTGCAGAAGGCAGAGTATGGGGCTCTGCTTGGTCTAACTGGGGGCGGGGGGGAGGCACTGAGACACAGATGGGGCCATCGGTGAAGAGTAATTCCTGCACCCGAAGATGTTGTAGACGACACTGGAATTGCGTTAGCACCACGGGGTTGAGGGCAGTTGTAGGATTGCTGCCTACCAGCGTGATCAGGACACCGTGCCTTTGGAGTCAGGCACTTTGGAGTGCGACTCGATCATTTGTAACTTGTGCCTCTTGGCACTGTTATTTATGTTTGTGCCTCCCGATATGGAAACAGAGTCTAGCCCGGAATAGGCACTGCATACACGTCAGAAAAGGAAGATGCTACCTTTTCTTTCAGATTCATCATCTGTACCTATAAAGTACACAGCACGATTTCTGTCCGGCAGTGTTGCCGTGAAGGCTAAATAAGCAAACGTATGCTAGGTTCCCGTGTTAGTTTCCCGGGGCTTCCGTAACACATTACCACAAACGCGGTGGCTTAAAATGACAGAAGTTGATCTTCTCGTAATTCAGGAGGCCAAAAGTCTGCAATCATGGCGGTTTGTGGCGGTGTAACTCCAATCTCTGTCTTCACACGGCCTCCTCTCTGGGTCTCTAGCTCTGTTTCTGTGCGTGTGTGTCCACATCTCCTCGTCAAGAAACCAGTCACTGGATTTCGGGCCCACCCCAGATCCAGGATGATCTCGCCTTGAGATCCTCAAATCGTTCTATCTGCAGAGACCTTACTTTTAAACAAGACCGCGTCCTGAGGTTTTGGCTGAACGTGAATTTTTGAAGGACACTATGGAATGACCTACAGCTCCTAACCCATAGTAGAAGCTCTGTTAAATTTAGTTCACTCTTAATGCTGGAGGGAGCATTAGTTGATGACATGAAAGTACATAATACTACTATAAGTAAAAGATGGCTCCATCTTTAATATTTCGGATTACACAGATTTGCGCCAAAGCTGGTTGAAAGCTGCATGAACAAATGTGTACTAATTGTTTTCCTTTTCTTTAGTCATGTAATAAGAGAAACTTGTCATTGTAGACATATGCCAGCTCTCTGACATAGGAGTACTCATTACATGTGTTTTATTTGCTTCTGTGGATGAGAGTGATTTTTCTTCTACCTTTCTTCTTGGCTGAGACCCCCTGTCATAAAAGATAGATTAACAGGAAAAAAAACAGAGGTTTAGTAACATGTATATCTCCTGTATATATGGGAGAGCCCCAGGAAAACTGAGAAAACTGAGTGACTCCCTGAAATGGCCCAAGCCGCTTCCTTAAATACCATTTGCCCCAAACGAAAAAGGAAGATGTCGGGCGGGGTAGGCTTTCGGGCAAAGCACGGTAAACAAGGGTAAAGTTGTTATTCAGATTTTAAGTCCATGCCTTCTCCATGGATAAGTTTCTCCATATTTACTCATCCTCCTCTTCCTGGTACAGAGAGGGAGACACACATACAAATGGAGATTTCACTTGTGGGACCGAAGGCATGCTGCCCCCCAAAAGTGTTACTTTGGCACATTGATTCTTTTGAATTAAAGCTACTTAAAAAAACAGCCAGTGCGGTTAGAACACTTTGACAACCATCCCCCCCCCCCCCCCCGGCCCCCGGCTGCATTGTCTCCAGAAAGCAGGAAATAAATCTCCCATGTGAAAGATACCTTCCCGATGCCAGGAGCTAAAGAGACGTCTTTATCACCACAGATAGGGAATTCTGAACTGAGAAGGCTGTATAAACAGACCTTGTTACTTTTACTCATTTACTACCCTGGTCAAAATTCTGTTTAGAATTCCCTGCTGATTGAAGCTCCCAAACACAGGTTTTCTTTGTCCTGTCAGTTCCTCACAGATTTATGTCTTTTCGTCTAAAGAGTATAAAAACTGCCTGCTTTGGTCATTTCTTTAGGTCTCAGTTTTACTATTGGGCCTCTGTGTGCATGTAATTCAACTTTGTTTTTTGTTTTTTGGGGGTTTTTTTTTCCCTGTTAATCTGTGTCGTGTCAATTAATTCTAGACCAGCTAGAAGAATCTTGAAGGGCAAAGGGAATTTTTTTGTCCCCAACACCCTTATAAATGTAAATTGCTCTCACAAAAAGGTATCTTTTACTTGGTTTTCAGAACTCCTCTCATGCCCGCTGTTTTTTAAAAAAAAGATCAGCGTAAAATAATCCTCGTGTCAAAAAGGTATATTTTTGAGTAACAAATTCTCCCGTTTACTCTTTCATGCCCTTGTGTCTGCGTTCCCCTATTTCCTTCCTTGTTTTAGCTTTGTGGAATTCTTATTTGTGTTTTGTATCAATTAGAATTTAACTCAGCTGCCTAACACAAAAAATCCAAATTACTACTGGCTTAAGCAATAAGGAAGTTTATTTTTCTCTCATCTAAAATAATTCCAGGACTGGACATCCAGGGCTAGACGTACGATTTGAAACCCTCCAGGGATTGATATTCCTTTCATTTATCTGTCTTACCTTCGAATGTGGTCTAAGATAGACGTTGAAGCTGTAGGCACTGCATATGTGTCCCATGCATTAGAAGGAAGAAGAGAGATTAGAAAATGGAGTGACTTATCTTTAAGGAGCCTTCCTGAATGTCGCACACAACACTTTCACTTACATTACATTGCCCAAAACTTAGCCTTTGCACTCGTTTTCACTGCAAGAGAGGTTCAGAAATGCAGTTGTGTGGTGAAGGATATTGACAAACTAAACAAGCCTGAGGTTCTTTTATTTAAGGAAGGGGAAAAAAAAGCACGATATTGGGTTAGCAACTAGCAGTTTTTCCTACTATCACTGAAGGAACTTGAGAAAGGTGAGAAGAAAATTCAAGGAGAAAATGTCCAAAGGATAGGAAGAGCAATGCTATGGTCATGACTCCCTCCAGAGTATTTTTTTCCACACCAGGCTTATCTCAGACCATTTGGATTTGTCCACCTACCTCTGAAATTAAAAAAAAAAAAAATCTCACTCTCATAGTAAAACATAATGATTTCCACATTCGTGAGCACTTGACACTTGTGGTAATAACCTGACATTTCTCTGCCCTTGAATTAACTGATGACCTTAATACATTTAAACATGAGTGAAAAAGAAATGGAGAGTAGATAGCTGAGTCTGTAGTTTGTGAGTTCCTTTGTTGAGTCATGGCTTTATAATCCAATCTCCCCTTTTGCCACTGCTCGTTCTTATGATGTATAAATGAGAGGTGACTCCTTACAAATAAAAGAATCTATGGTTTAGGTGTAACTTATTCCGAAGCAATTGAGCACAGTATTGCAGTACTTAAGTTGTTCCTTTTCCTTGGAAAAAGGTCACTTTACCTCTTTTACTTTACTATTTACGACTAAGGCATCACGCCACTTTTCTGGAGATTTTAATGTGCTGATGCACAGATTGGTACCAAACTGCTAAGGTATTAATGACGAATCCCACTCAACTTGGAATCTTAACTTGGAATGTTGGAATCACACTTAACTTGTAAGATAGAGAACAGTGGGGCTGGTTTCAAAGCCTACTCATATGTAGCCATATCCATTTTTGTTAGTCCAGAAAGGATGCCCAGACCACTTTGCATCATCTCCCTACAAGAAACGGAGTACCTGGTGAGCTCTGAATAAATGACAGTGACATTTGTATGCAGATCTTCTATTTGAAACTCTCTTCCTCTTTGCTTCATTCTCTTTATATTAGCAGGTGTGTTAAAATCATTGTTCTTTCCAAGAATGAGAATGATTATATTTTTTATTGATCCTCTCCATTCTGGTTTTACTTAATGCTTCTTAAATTGCAAAGAGATCTTGAATTCCTGTAGCCCAATCATCCATTATACTTTAAATACAGTTTGTTCTTTGAATTCAGAAATAGTCTAAACTTTGATGGTGATTCTAGCAATTCAAAGAACTTTCCAAAAATGGTCCTCCATTAAAGAAAATAACTGTTGTTTGGATTCATTAAAGTAAAACCTATGCATAGCAGCAAAACTGAGCAAACTAGACCAGCATGCCCCTCAAATGGCATTAATTAAAAAAAAAACAAAAAACTATGTTGAATCTTTTGCGTCCTTGAGCTCCTTGGTCATGAGAAGCCATTCCAAAGGCTGCACTAGCCCTCTTTCTTTCAACAAAGCAAAATTTTCACAGCTTGCCTTGCCCAGCTGTGAATTACTCCTTCAAAATACCAGTAATTTGGATGCCATTTTTCCCTTATACAACCCATTCACTTTGCTTTTACCAGGCTTTAACTGGGTGGCGTACCACAGATTCTCAGACTTAGACTGTTCGCTGTGCAGAGTCTGGACTGGGGCTGGATACTGAACTGCTGGTGTTTATTCATTCACTGAGCTAGTCATACATAGGGTAGCTCATCCTGTATTCTCTGTTTATTGTTGTAGGTCTTGGTTCCTGGGATCTAGTGAGTGCAATGATTTGTTCTGTAAGAGGTGTTTATCCCATGCATCATATCTGGCATCAGTGAGACTCCATGGCCACATCTGAATTCAAATGTTTCTATTTCATATGTAGATACAGCTGGAGGTCAAGATTTAATTGTACGGAGGGCAGGGGAAAACACAAGTCCTCGTTACTTCCTTTGCTCCATGGTCTGTCTTTTAACCCAAGATCACTGATGTTACTTCTGGTTCTCAGGCTGGTATGCAGTCTTGAACGGCTGGTGTCAAGATCGAGGAGATCAGAGTGATTGCCTCATCTGTGGTCATCAAGAACTCCTCATTTATTGAATGCCTACTACATGCCACGCTCTGCCTGGGTGCCAGGGACATAGCAGTGAACAAGCCAACAAGGTCCCAGCACTCACGGAACTTCTATTTTTGTGCAGGAGACCCAATAAACAAGGACAAATAAACTCAGATGGTAATAAGTGCCATCAAGACAATAAAACAGACGAGAAATCCCTAAGTGGAAAAAGTGTGACTTCTGACACTAGTTAAATGTATTCATCAGGGCCTTCTAGCACATTCACGAGGTGCTCTGGGGTTTCTTGTGTAAGTTTTTGAAATTCACTTGGAAGATGAGAGAGCAGATACAAACACAATCAGTCACATTTCCAGTCTGAATGTATGCCCACAGTCCCTATTGAAAAACAGCAGCCATTGTTTCAACAACGAGACGGAAACCCGTGGTGTCAGGGCAGACACAGTCTATCAACTTGTTACTTGTCGCTAGACACAGCGTCACAGAAATGCCCTTGCCAGACAAGTGAGTCTGATCCTATGCTACTGACCCAGAAAGCTGTTGTCAGTGATCACCACATGCAGGTTTCTAGGCCAGGTTTACTAATAATGACTCTTTCCGAGGGAGGAGAAATAAGCAAGTTGAGATGAGGAGCGCAATCCCAGCCTGTGTCAGTATGGGTGCCCTTTCTTGTTGTTGGGGTCATGCATATAATTTGCCCTCTGCCTTGCTTCATTTTCTGTGTCCGGGGATGTCCTGTATGATGACTGTGTGTCTGCAAACAATTTGTTACACTTGATTTCTGTTTGCTTTTCTGACTTGCTACTTCACTGCTGTCCTGACTTATGTTTTATTTGCAGTCTGATTTCTTACTTCCGTTTTTCTCCCAGTCACCTTACCCTCTGGATACCCACTGCACAGCACATACAATGGCACAGTCACTAAGATATATGTACATGCCTTCTGCAAATGATTTATTGGGCTATGATCAATTGTATTTTGAAGTCCTCACAGAAAAATAATTCTTAAAATCTGCTTAGTTCTGAAAAGCTTCTGTTTTTGTTTACTGTTCTTAGACCGAGCCACAAAAAAAAAAAAAAAAAAAAAAAAAAAATCTACCGTTTGCATTGTACTCATCATTCCTTCCCAATTTAAGCCCTGATTTTTGGTGGTCTAAGGTTAGTCTGTGTAAAATTTGAAACTTAATTTTCCTTCCCCACTAGTTAAAGATATAGAATGATACTCAGGTCTTATCTTAAATGTAGAGTTCTCAACCAGGAGCAGTTTTGTCCCCTAAGGGACATTTGGCAATGTCTGGGGATATTTCTGGTTGTCACAACCTGGAGAAAGTTAGTACTAGTGAGTAGGTGCTAGGTAGATACCGCAGATTCTGCTAAACAGCCAACAGGGCAAGTCCCGACAGTAAGAAATCATCCGATCTCTGTGGAGGAGGAAAAAAATTCCCTCTACCCTTCTAGGTTCTTGGCTGAGAGCCCCACCCCCCCACCCCCATGTAATCCACCCCAATAAAAAAAGACAGATTAACCGGAGAAAAACAAACTGAAGTTTAGGGACATGCGTATCTCTTGTATACAGGAGAGATACCTAGGAAAACTGAGTAAGTCCCTGAAATGGCCCAAGCCACCACCTTAAATACTATCTCCAGCTAAAGAAAAAGAAGATGGTGGGATCACTCTATTATATGCCTGAAACTAACGTAGCATTGTGTGTCCACTATACCCAGATGAAACAAAGAAAGAAAGAAAGAAAGAAAGAAAGAAAGAAAGAAAGAAAGAAAGAAAGAAAGAAGGAAGGAAGGAAGGAAGGAAGGAAGGAAAGAAAGAAAGAAAGAAAGAAAGAAAGAAAGAAAGAAAGAAAGAAAGAAAGAAAGAAAGAAAGACGGTGGGGGCAGGTGAGCCAGTTATGGGAGACGCTCAGAAAAAGCACAGTGAACAGGGGGAAGGTTGTTATGCAGATTTAGATTGTTGCCTTCTTCATTGGAAAGAGTTTCTAGAGATATAGTCATCCTCCTCTTCCTGGTACAGAAAGGGAGACACCCTTACAAATAGAGCTTCACCTTATAAATGTAAATGTCTCTTACAAAAAGGTAAATTCTCAGTTTTCAGAGCTTTTTCTATGTCGGCTTTTTCTTAAAAATCATCAGCCTAGGGGTGCCTGGGTGGCTCAGTCAGTTAAGCATTCAATTCCTGATTTCTGCTCAGGTCGTGATCTCTGGTTCATGAGTTTGAGCCCTGCATCAGGCTCTGCACCGTCAGTGGATTCTCTCTCTCTCTCTCTCTCTCTCTCTCTCGCCCTCTCTGCCCCTCCCCCACTCATGTGTGTGTATGCACATATACTCTTTTTCTCTCTCTTTCTCAAAAATAAATAAACTTTAAAAAATCAACCTAAAATAATCCTTATGGCAAAGAGAAATATTTTGGGGTGGCAAATGCTGCTCCATTTACCTCAAATATCAGTAGTACCAATGCTGAGAACTCAGACCCTGATATAGACTGAAGCAGGTTGGTAGAGGACTTTATCCCTCTGCAGTTTCCACATAAAGCTTGCTCTCACCTTAAAAATATATACTTTATGGATATCTTGAGGAACGGAACATCAAAAATTGTCTTTTTAACGATGACCTGGCAGGAGGAGAAACATTTCAGAAAAAACCCTGAAATATATGCAATATATTGAAATGTATGCAAATGCCATAATTGTGTCATTGCTACGTTAGTGAATTTTCAGTGTATTATGTTTAACTTAAATTTTGTAAATTAAGATTTCTTTACAGCTGCTCGAAATCTATGATTTTACTCACGTGATTTTAAAATTACTAACTACATTTACTTTAAGGTATTTTTTTGCGCAACACTGAGTTTTGGCTGCTGCATTACAGAAATTGTACTTTTTGAGTTTTGTTTGTATTATTCATCAGCTTGTAAGATGATCAGTGTTCTTCATTCAGTCATTTGGACAGCTTTCTCATTTGATTTTTCATCGGTGACAAATGGGGAATCATTTGGTGAAGGGTGCTGGATACAGTTGAAAAAATATTTTAAAAATAAAAATGAGGGCACCTGGGTGGCTCAGTCAGTTAAGTATCTGACTTGGGCTCAGGTCATGGTCTCATGGTTTGTGTGTTCGAGTCCTGTATCAGGTGAGCTCGAGCCCTGCTTTGGGTGAGCTCCCCATCTTTATCTCTCCCCCTCTCTCTCTGCCCCTCATGGGATTCTCTCTCTCCCTCTCTCTCTCTCTCTCTCTCTCTCTGCCCCTCGCTCATTTGTGCCCTCTCTCTCCCAAAAAATAAAAATGATAACTATCCTTAGAATTAGATATCATATAAAGAAAAGCGGAAAAGTGACCCTTTACCTTTCCGGTAACATTTTAAAATTAGTTAAATATAAGATACAGGTGTTAGTACCAATTTTGCTTTCTGAATTAACAACAGTGAACTCGGGATTCTGAATGACTGTTCCACTTGTATTTATTTCAAAGTTCAAGTTAGTGGCTTTATTTGGTAAACCAAAGGCAAATATTTGCAATAGGGAAATACTTATCTGAACAGTTTTGGCCTTAAGAAATGACATTAATTTAGTAATTTGTAGTCATGAACAAGGAAGGTATATGGGAAGAGGAATCATTTTTTTTTTCCAGCTTGTATTTCCAACAAGTTTGAAAAGACTCAAGACAATAACTTTCACTTCCAAATCTTTCATGAAAGTATTAGAATTCGCTTGTATAAATTCCATTTTATAGCATTTCTTCTTGCCTGAGGTACGTTATTTTGGTAGAGAAGTAACAAAATCTGTATTATAAAGCCGAGCGGTACAGAGAGATATAAATGATTATTTATAGCATTACATTTTCAAGAACCAAAAGGATACACCTGCATGTTTTTACTTTATTCTGTTGTTTCATGGCATTTAAACTAGTCCTCAGTTGGAACACAAGGTCTACAACTACAGGTTCAGGGACGGAAGTCAGGATAATGTAGTTAAGAGATTTAATGTCAGACAAACCTAGTTTCAGATCCATGGCCACTCTACCAACCATGACCCTTTGGACAAGTTGCAGAGCTTCTCAGCCCATATCGTTAGCATGCACAGGTGTTACTGGGGGGCCAAGATACTGCTCTCCTCGGTCTTTTTTTTTTTAATTTTTATTTATCTTTGAGAGAGAGAGAGAGACAGAGCACAAGCAGGGGAGGGGCAGAGAGAGAGGGAGCCACAGAATCTGACGCAGGCTCCAGGCTCCGAGCTGTCAGCGCAGAGCCCCATGTGGGGCTCAAACTCACTAACTGCAAGATCATGACTTGAGCTGAAGTCGGGAGCTTAGCTGACTGAGCCACCCAGGCGCCCCTGCTCCCCTCAAACTTAAGGCAGCTGGAGCCTCTGATCCTGAAGCCTTTGGCCACGAGCAGTCTTATTTGTTTACCTTCCTGTGCTACACACATATTCATTTCCAAGATTGCCATGAAAATGTTGGGAAGTTGACAAATGTCTGAATCCCAAATTCTTTCTGTAAAATGTTAGATTGCTGTGAGAATTGAGTTACATTAATATTCTGTCCAGTATACAGTGAGAGCTCAATATATGTTATATATGAGTAGTAGTACTGTAGGGTCAACACGTGTAATAAATGTGTAGGAATTGATCATTTAAGAACCTGAGACTTCATACAAAATGAAAGGGGCATGGGAGGGAGAGTCATATAACCATATAACCTTATTATGATTTGATTTATTTTAATCGTGTGCCTGTATCGCTTTTTTAAAAACTAGTGCCTTTTTCACAAGGATCGTAACCTTCTGTGTTATCTGTTGAGGGACTCTCCATATAGTTATATTATTTCCCTTCCTTGTTTTCCTTTTCACCTTATGTGGTGCTTCACGCAGGTCTTGAAATTATCCAGAGCGTTTCCATTGTTGAGTGAGCAGCTGTCGGAGGAAAACGCTTCGTTTTGTTCAGTAGTGGTTTATTCTTTTTGACCAGAGACGAGAGATGCCATGATTCTTCACCAGCCTATCAAGTTTTCCATTACGTCTCTGCCTGTGAACCGGACAACTTCCTGGGCTTCATTTTGTTGTCGGTCAGAAGAGCGTATTTCTTTCGTTGTGAGCCCGCCACTAGCCTTCACTTCCTTTTTTCTTAATGATGACTTGAGAGGGTTTGCCACAGGAGCTGTATCTCCGTGCTAGCTGGACAGATACCCTGCCTGCATGGGAGTCCATCTGGTGCCTGCTGTGAAGTCTTCCGAGTTGTGCGGGTGGAAACTAGACTTCAGGGGCCGTACCTGATCTTCACCAAAGCTAGGACACTATTGGAGACCAGAGGAAGGACAGACAGATTCATCCCCATGACAGAAATCTGGCATTTGGGGAGGCTCTTCTATTTAGGACACTCTGTATTGAAGTCAGTTCACCCATTCGAAAAAATATATTCACCTCCTAATGTGTGCCAGGCAGTATGCCAATGCTGATACCAGAATAACCTGGAAAGCTTGTAAACATACAGATTCCAAGTCTCCAACGACAGCAGGTCTGAGTCGTGGACTCAGGAATCTGCATGATTGACGAGCATCACGGATGGCTCTGATATAAGCGACCTTTGGATGACACTTTAAAGAACACCGCCTAGTAGGGGCCGCAGCCAGATAAAACCTAAAGAAAAGCTTGTAGTTGGGAATGATTATGGTGTTGGTGGGCAGTAAAGAGGTACCTCGACTGGAGAGCTCGGCCCCTGCTGTGAAATAGTGAAATGAGAATACATAGGCAAGGTCAGACCAGTACGTGCAAAACCTTGGCCATCAGTCTGAGGGGGCTGAACAATTCCACGGGTCATAGCATTTTAGCTATATCAGATAGGTCATTAGAGAACCGCTGGATGTTTTGACTGGAAAGGTGTTTTAGTGTGACTTACGTTTCAGGGAAGTTATTCTGATGAATTGGAGCATAAGGAACTTGAGAGCTTCTAAAGCCCAAAAGCATCAGTTGTATTCGTCCAAGTGCGAGGCGACAAGGTCTCAGGCCAGGGTGGTAGCAGTGAACAGATATAAAAGGCATGCGTTGGAAGGACTGCCAAGGGACCAGAGGGTTGAGGAGGACGAGGGAGAACAAAGATCCGGAGAGGGTTCTAAGGCTTGGGAGTAGAACTAACGAAAGTTCGAAGATGGCACTGATGACCATAGGAACGTGGTGAAAGCGAACAGATTTCCTGGGAAGGGGAGGAAGAGACGTTTGGACACACTTGATCTGGATTGAGAGGTGACATGTTCAGGTAGATGTCTCCCGCTGGGCCATTAGAGATACTGACCGCGGACTAAGAAAAATGCAGACCTCCGGTCCTAATAATGGTGACGTGACCCCGAACTGTGTTTTCTCTGTTGGGTTTGGGAAGAAAAAACAATTTTCTTAATACACTACGAAGGATCTTTCTGTATATATTTATTTTTAAACTTAAATGATGCTTTAAAAATGTCAGAGAACACTAAAGTGTTCCTTTAAGAACCAGGGTAATGCTTTTTGGAGGAGGTATTTGGGCTGTCATTGCTTGGATTTGATTGTAGTGCAGAAGGTAGAATGGGTACCCTCTAATGGCTGGCCAAATAAAAACTTCTCCTGCATCAAGGACTTGCAAGTGTTCAGAATTTCCAAGGGCAGAAGACTCTGAGGAAATAAGTAATAGTGAAAATGGAGAGGCTGAAGTCGGTTGATTTATAAATAGCTAACAGTGTTCATGTTGTGTTTCGGAACTTAGCAAGAGGGAAAAGCCAAGCTCTGGTTCATTTGTGATAAAGGAATCAAGGAGTTGGAGCAGAGGAAACAAACATATCCTGCTTTAAATAACATACAGATATGTCAACCGAAGGGTTTATTTTTTACCCCAGTTTGTAAGTTAAATAAAGTTTTTTAGTCTCTTCAGGAGGTCTGTGATTTCTGTTCTCAGATAATCTATCTGAAAAGAAGCTATGTACTCATTGGTTTTAAGTCTCCAGGGACCAAAGAGCATGATATGGGTCACGTGTCATGTAAAGGAACCCAGCCAATATAATAGCTATTATTCATTGACTAAAGAGATCTAGAAAAAGCTTTGCAGGACAACCTGCCTTGGGCATTTAGGCCAAAAATATCAGACATCATTTCCTCGGCCAAACAAATGTAATTTGACGCTTGCATTTATTTTCCAAAAGCAAAAACAAACAAAAAATAAGTAACTTACAGGTTTAATGGCTAAGATTCAAAACCTCATTTTATAAGTGATGAGCGTTCTGCCAATACATAATATTTTCAACGGCTATCTGTGTGAGTTAGGAAAAGTTCATGTTCATAGGTGAGTTTTCAACTTCAAATGACAAAAGGCAAATGGAGCTTGACTTGGCTATTGATAAATTGTGTGATTATTTTCTACCACACTGGGAAGGTGTCCAAGGTAATACTGGAAAATCCCCTGAAGGCTGTCATGTTCCTGGCTGGAAGCTGTATAATGTTTTTCTGGGTGATACTTTGGGAGATTTTTAATAGTCTTGGTAGGCTGGACTACAGTATTTTGAATAGTTATTTCGTTGTGTATTGGCAGAAATTAAATATTCAGATGTAATGAGCTTAATTATTACAAAGTATCTCTTTCAAGATGATGCAATAATGGCTATTGTGGCATTGACCCTTTGAAGCCTGGGCAGACGAGAGTATCAAAACTGAACATTTTAACTTAGTGTTGAAGCTAGTTGCATGGGCTATGAGAAAGTACATTTCCAACACAGTCAAACCTTGGATTGTGAGTAACTTGTTCTGCGAGGGTTCCACAAGACGAGCAAGCATTTCTAAGAAATTTTAACTTCATAAACGAGCGATGTCTTGCAATACGAGTCGTACGTGATGCCGGAGTCACGTGATCACAACTGAGCCAATGGTTCTTGAGATCTGCTTTGATGTGCAAGTGTCTGCGTTACAAGCATGTTTCCAGAACGAATTATGCTCGCAAATCAAGGTTTGCTGTGTATGAAAAGTGGTTGCCTTCCTTTGTAGCCCGTAGGCAAAGTGTAGGGGAGGAAAACTTTTTCTTTCTTCCCATCCGGGTTCTTTGGCTGCTCTGATAATTAAATTGACATAAAATGGATTAACACGAGGAAAACAGTTTAATTTCTCATGTGCGCGAGCCCCAAAGATATGAGGCTGAAATACGTGACCACAGCAGGCAGCTTGTATGTCTTTTTGATTAAGGAAACAGTAAATTTGTGAAGAAGTGACGAGACAAAGGGGTTCAGGCTTGGGGTAGTAAATTAGTGAAAAGGTAGCATGGTTCTTTATGTAGCCTCCTCAAGCCTCAACTCCCCGTCTCTGGTGATAAGGATGCCTTGTACCCTCCTGATACACGGAGAATACCTTCACATGGGAGATTTATTTCCTGCTTTCAGGGGAGAAGAGGAGGGTCAGAGTGTCCTTCTTGCACTGTGTGTTTCTCGAGTAACTTTAATTCAAAATAATCAATGTGCCAACGTGGCGCACCCGGGGTGATATACTCTGCTCCTTTTCCAACAGCTTTCGTTGTTTTAAATGCCCCAAAATGAGGCCAGCTGCCTCTGCCGAGGTGTTTCGGTCTCTGAAGAGCGTGCTCCCAGGGATGTCAGCTCAGCTGGTTGGAGGTCAGTTGTACGTTTCTGCGATCCCAGGATTCTCCAAAATAGTCTTTGGAGAGGAAACCTGACCCGAGACACGGGCGGTAGTGTGGCCCTCCATTCGTTCTCCGTTCCTCCTCCTGGTGACATAGCCAGGGGTAGCGTGGGAATCTAGGGGATATGAAAGTAAAATCGATGTGAGTAAAATTACCTGTTGGCTGATGCCTCTCTCTGTCTGGCCACCAGTGCTACTGCGATGAGGGTCCACAGATTGAAAAGGACCTGGTGGCAAAGGAAGCCATGCCAAACCTTTTTCTTGGGGTTGAGCCCCCCCCAAAGCAGAAAGGTGAATTGCAATCGGACCTCTTTCCGACACCTTGAGACACAAACTTGGTGTAAATTCTAACACTCCTCGGAGCATGCATTATTTCTTTCCTCTCTAATATTTATTGAAACATACTGCTGTTTGTTCTATTCTTCCATGTAGTTCTAGAATAAGTCCCTGCAACTTCATTTGACCCTTATACCACTATGTTGTTTTTTTTCCGCTTTCACTAATTGCTATTAGTGAAGAGCCCTTTTGATGTTTTGTATTAGGAAAAAAATCTGTGTCATAAAAAGATATCTGTTAGAAGTAAGCTTCACAGAGCAAAGATTTTGTATCTATCCTGATCACTGATATATCCACGGTATCTGGCACTTAATACTTTGAATGAATAAACGAGAGAATGAATGAATGAATGAATGAAAAGTTATATGTTTAAAATATGAATGAAATGACAAGTCACATAGAAATGAATATCTTAACAACAGAGCAGTTTCTCGAGGAAAGCTTACTGTCATTCACCACGATTAATCTTGCCACTTGATGTAAATTCTCTACGGTTTACAAATTAGTAGTAGCTCCTCATATCCTAAAGATTCTCCTTTCAGGAAATCCATCATTACTATCATTTCAATAGCCCGTAGCAAAAATTTGGGTTTGCGACTTTTATTCTCAGTGCTATATAAGGGGATCTTCAGCCAGTGCAGTTTAAATTTTGAATACATCAGTATTCTCTTTGATTAAGCAAAGGTGGCTGCATCAGGAATTCTCTGGTGGATCCACTCATTGTAGTCAGAGAGAGCCATCCCCCTGGAAGATAGTCTCTTACGTAACAGTAGCCAATCATCTTTCTCCTTAGTGTGAATTCTTACGTCTCTCACATTATGGACCAGGCAGTCCGCCTGTTAATGCTTGGTATATATTGGTCATATTTCCTACTTAAAAGTCGAATTACATTTGACTGTGAATTCATTAGGTAAACAATGTGCAGGTACATAATGAAAAGAAATTCAAACTGGAAAAGGTCTCAAAGTATTGCAGTGTTTCCCCCACTTCTCGGAACCTTTAACACATGGCTCACTTCTTTTGTTTAAGTATCATCCTGCCAATTCTAGCAAAATGTCTTTCCTCCTTGTACATTTAAATTAAGAGTAAAATGACAAGCAGCATGAAGAATGTATTAGAAATTGCTTCCATTCCATAATCTGATAAAATCAAATCTGTTTCTTGCCTTACACCCTATTACTGACGCTAATATAGATACAGATATAGATATAGATATAGACAGAGATATAGATATTAAGAATTCTAACGTGTCTCTATTATCACTCCAATTTTGTTTTTTCATGAATATAATTTATTGTCAAATTGGCTTACATACAACATCCAGTGCTCATCCCAACAAGTGCCCTCCTCAGTGCCCCTCACCCACTTTCCCCTCTCCCGCGGCCACCTCCCCCCACCCCAACACCCTCAGTTTGTTCTCTGTATTTAAGAGTCTCTTGTGCTTTGCTTCCCTCCCTCTCTGTTTGTAAGTATTTTATTCCCCTTCCCTTCCTCCATGGTCTTCTGTTCAGTTTCTCAAGTTCTACATATGAATGAAACCATGGTATCTGTCTTTCTCTGCCTGACTTATTTCATTCAGCATAATACCTTCCGGTGCCATCCACGTTGCTGCAAATGGCCAGATTTCCTTCTTTCTCATTGCTACCACTCCAGTTTTGTAGCTTATAACAACATATATGGAATTCAGTGCCCTATTCGTTAAGAACTAATGCTCGCAAGAGGAGTAATAATTGTTAAATTAAATATCTAACCTGTAATTTAAGATAAACCATTTTACGCGAGTTGTGCACATAATTTCATAATTTGCTCCATCGCCACAGTCTCTTTAAATTCAGTCTTCAAATTCTTGTAATCCTCCACAAGTCTTCAAGAAGAGAGCTACCACCAGAGGTAAGTACAGAGTCCGGGCTAGGTGTGGATCAGATTCTTCACTTGTGTTCCATTGTCTGCATGGCGAGACGTGCCAAACCATCTTCCTGTGAATTGTCTTCCTTCCCTTTGAAGCCCCGCAGCCCCACCCCTGTTGGCTTAGCTCAGAATGGCATATAAGCCTCAGTTGCCTGTCATTGAACCTCTCACGTTTACACGAAGCTCCTGTGAGTATGAAATTCAATTTTTTCTCCTGTTAATCCGTGTTATGTCGATCAACTTATTAGACCAGCCAAAGAGCCTAGAAGGGAAGAAGGGAAAACTTCTCCCCCTTACTTATATAATCTTTTCTATGTGACCAACAGTAATCTGTGTATAATTTAACCTCTGTACGCGTTTGGCATATTCTTCAATCTTATCTCTGTCCTCAGGAAAATGATGTCAGGCCTGGTATGAATGTTGGAATGAAAATATTATTAGCACTTTTTAAAAATAATTTCCCTGTCTCTAGTGGGATTTTCTCTAAGTATGAATGTGGACCAAAGCCTCCCCAGTATGCGTTTTGAAATTCCATAATACTGACATTCAAAAATTATCCCAAAAAAGATAATCCCCCCACTCCCGAAGAAAAACATCCACGAAAATGCTCATTGCGACCGTGTTTATAAATGCTTAAAAAGGGGGACCAACACAAGTGTCCAGTTACAGAATCAGAAAGGTAACGTTACACCTGTGCTGTGGAATACACTGTAGCCATTACAATGAAAATTATGACTGTTACATAGTTACCTGAAAAGAAATAAAGATATTAGGTAAGGTGTCAAAAGCCGAGTGCAAATACGTATCTGTGTTACGATTCCAAGTATGTCAAAGCAAGAAGTGTGTACACACGGGAACTGGGAACAGGAATTTTTATTTTAAAAATGTTTTTGCTGTTACTGTTATGAGAGTGTTTTATCTTTCAGTGTATTTTGAAGGTTCCATACAGCCAGCCACATTTCCCCTAACCAAGTGCTGGTGATCCTAGACCGTAGTGAACACACTGTTTTATCCTGTTTAGCCTCTGGTGTTCGACTCAGGCAGCAGGCATGGGTTGCTAGGTTTTATGGCTCAGTAATGACAGAACAGTTTCTTAAAGTCCAAGTGACCTCCAGAGAGCTAAAAGATATGTTGAGATTCTCTGCTATTAAAGAATAAATAATGCAGCCTGTTCTTTCAGCAGGGGGACGGATTTGGGTAACTCAAACATGTAAAAGAATGATCTAACATTCTGTGAGACCATGACCTGAGCCCAAGTCAGATGCTCAGCCGACTGAGCCACCCAGGTGCCCTGCGACTTAATGTTTTTGGCTTTCTATCCTCTGTCATTGGCTTATTCTAAATCTAGCTCATAGACAAGTAGTATCAACTGTTCCCACACTACAGCTCCATACCCAGGGAGAGAGAACTTTATGAATCTGTTTATCGGCATGCTTTTAAAAAATTACCTAGAAAGTAGCATGCCACTGTATGTACTAGGCAGAATAATGGCCTTAGAAAGATGTCCACATCCTAATCCAAGAAACCCGGACCTATGTTATCTCACATGACACGAGGGACTTGGCAGGTGTGATTAAGCTAAGCATCCTGGTGTGGGAACACTGTCCTGGATGATTGGGGTAAGACGAATATACAAAAATGTCCTTACAAAAGGAAGGCAAGAAGGTCTCAGAAGGAGATGTAAGAATACAAACATAGGTCAGAGGAGAGTTTTGAAGATGCTATGCGGCCAGCTTTGAAGAAGGAAAAAGGGGCCATGAGAAAAGGAATGTAGATGAGTTCTAGAAGGTGAACAAAGCAAGGAAATGAATTCTTCCCTGGAGTTTCCAGAACGAATGCAACAAGTGGATTTTAGCCCAGTGAGACCCATTTCAGACTTTCTGACTTCCGGAACTGTAAGGGAATACACTTGTGTGTCTTAAGCCACTAAGTTTGTGATCATTTGTTACAGCAGCAATAGTAATGTAGAACAATGAGTTTCCTGATGTGTTCCTGAAAAGCTCACGCAAATCTAAGGTTTAAAAATTTTTTTTTAATTCTAGTATAGTTGACATAAAATATTACAATAGTTTCAGGGATAGAATGTAGCGATTCAACTTCTTTTATGTTACACTGTGCTCACCACAAATGTAGTTACCATCTGTGGCCATACAATGCTATTATGATGCCGTTGGCTACATTCCCTACTGTACCTCCTAGCCCCTTATTTATTCCATAACCGGAAGCTGCACCCTCCTCTTGCCTTACCCCATTTTGCCCATCCTTCCACACCCCCTTCCCTCTGGCAACCATCAGCTTGTTCTCTGTGTTTGTAGATCTGCAAATCTAAGTTTTGAAGCTCATAGAATACCTACTTTTTTAAACATGGTGAGGGAATTCACTATTTCAAGGAAGGTCAAGGAATGAACCCAATTTTGAAGCAAAGAATTCCTTTCCCGTTGTAAAAACCCATCCAATACTAATATGATTTGTACACTTACATTGTTCTTTGCCACATCCTTCTAACACAGAAAGTGTTAGAAAACCCCCCCGGATAAAGCAACAAATGTTGCCTTGTCACAACAGAAAAGCATGAGATTCTGGACTTTTAAGCCTAGAATGTGGGTCAAATATTTCATAACTTCAGCGGTCACTGGAATATTGGTAGTGGTGGCTGTTGTGTGTGTGTTTCTTGTGTTTCCCCTTCATGAGGAAATCTTATCCCCTGTGTACAGCAAGACTTGCCTAGATTTACCTCTAGATCTTGAAGCTTGCCTCTGGCAGTGAAATTCCTAAGAATCAGGCAAATCACAGAATGAGATGGGGCTCACATATGAATCAGTGCCATTTAAGAGCTCACTCACCGAACATGGGAGCAGAAGTGCTGATTAGGAAGCCTGGCAGTTAGAATCTCAAACTCCTTTTTTCAGTGTAGCCCGGGGACATTTTCAATGGTGACCTCGCCCATTATTCTCTACGGAAACAAAATAATTTTTCCGAAGCTCCAGGCTGCTACCCTACAATATAGCAAAGGTCAGAGTTTACTCCCACTCCAACTGATCCTCGTGAAAATGATCTCTGCTCGTTGTACAGGAAGCAGCCTGCAATTTGCATTGTTGCTCCACCTTGAAAGAAAATACAGTGAGGAGACTCAAGGACTTTTTGTGATTCCATTTTACTCAAAAAGGACCCAGCATGTGGAGTCAAAACAGAAATTTGTGAAAGTGTGAAACAAACCAAACCAAAGTGAAAACCATTGAACTCTATAGCTATTTGAGTCATTCTGTTTTCTCCTACTTCAGTTTAGTAATTGGGTTGTGAAACACATGGCTGCAACTCCTGAGCTCAAATTGTTCACGATTCTTCGTAATTCCTTCGACTTCGTTGGCAAGTAAGGAACTCTGGGCTGTTTGAGGAGTGTATGCTGGGTGCCAGGCCAGGGATCTAGAGTAGGGACAAGGATTGTCGGGCACTGACCTCATGTTGATCTGAGTGTATGCAGGTTGTTTGGCAATTTGGGAGCATGACTTAGAGGTACACATTGAGGTGACAGTAGAAACAGATTCTAACTATGGTTATAGTCTTACATTCTTTCTTATTTTTAAGTTGTCATTTTCTCAGTTTAATCTTTATATCAAGTTTATTGCATTGTAATCTGTATAGAATAAAATGTACCCATTTCAAAGGTGCAGCTTAACAAGTCTTGGCAAATATATGGCCATGTAACCATCATCGTAATCAAGGTATAAAATATTTCCATGACCCCAGAAAGTTTTAGCCAGCCCCTTTGAAATCAATTATTCCTTCCCAACAGTGTTTGAGACCTACAGTCTTCTTTTTGTCACTGTAGATTAGATTTAACTTCCAAAATGTCATATAAATGAAATCAGACAGTATGGGTTACTTGTATCTGATTTCTTTTGTTCACCTTTGAGATTTATCCATGTTGCATGTGAATTGATAGTTCATTTCCTTTTATTGCTGAGTACTATTCCACTGCATGGATGGACCAAAGTTTGTTTATTCTTTGGCCAGTTGAAGGACATTGGGGATCTTTCCAGATTTTGCCTATTGTAAATAATGCTACTATGAACATTCATGCACAGGTTTTTGTGTAAATGTGTTTTAATTTCTCTTGGGTACATGCTTATGAGTGGAATTATTGAATCATATGGTAAGTGTACGTTTAACTTTGTAAGAAACTGCCAAATTGTTTTCCAAAGTATATGTACCATTTTACGGTTTCACCAGAAGTCACAAGAATTCCAATTTATTCCATATTTTCACCAATACTTGGTACTATCATTCTTGTTAATTTTAGCCATTCTAGTATAAATGTACTGATGTCTTTATGGTTTTAATTGGCATTCCTTTTTGACAATGCTGTTGAATATTGTTTCGTGTTCTCTTTGGCCACCTACAGATCTTCTTTGTGAAGATTGTGCAAATTTTTGTGTGGCTTTTATTTATTTATTTACTTATTTATTTATTTATTTTAGTGTTTACTTGTTTCTGAGAGAGAGCACGCGAGCAGGGGAGGGGCAGAGAGAGGGGGGGACAGAGGATCTGAAGCAGGCTCATTGCTGACAGCAGAGACCCCGATGCAGGGCTTGAACTCACAAACCGTGAGATCATGACCTGAGCAAACTCAGATTCTCGACCGACTGAGCTGCCCAGGTGCCCCAATTTTTGTGTGGTTTTTAATTGAGTTATTTACCTTTTCATTATTCAGTTATTGATGTAGTTTTACATATTCTGGATAACAATCTTTATTAGATATATGTATTGTAAATACTTTTTCCCAGTCTTTTGGCTTTTCTTAATGATGAGGAAAGGCTGGTCTACTTAGGTATTTGTCAGTTACAAACATGTCTAAGTGAAGGGATCAGTGTTGCTTTTCAACGTGTATATATGACAAAATACTCAAAAAGTTTAAGATTTTTATATTTTATTTTATTTTTTTTTAAATTTTTTTTCAACGTTTTTTATTTATTTTTGGGACAGAGAGAGACAGAGCATGAACGGGGGAGGGGCAGAGAGAGAGGGAGACACAGAATCAGAAACAGGCTCCAGGCTCCGAGCCATCAGCCCAGAGCCTGACGCGGGGCTCGAACTCACGGACCGCGAGATCGTGACCTGGCTGAAGTCGGACGCTTAACCGACTGCGCCACCCAGGCGCCCCTAAGATTTTTATATTTTAGAGAATTAGTTCTAATTGGGTGACATTTTCAGGAACTCATGAAAATAGTCAGGAACACAAAGGTAATATTAATATTTTCAGCTTGACATAATGAACAACATCTTCCTTGTTAAAATCCTCCTTGCAAGAGTATAGAATCAAAGATCTATACCTCAAGTACCCTCCTGATGCAATTATTTATTATACTGTTTTTTAGATTTTTTAATTAAAAAGTTATGTTGATTTCATATTTTAAGTATAAAAGTTTTTGTGTTAGGGGAGTCAGAATTCTGTGCATTAACATAATTCAAAAATATAGATTATCAAAGAGCTATTTCAGTTACTTAACATTTGAAATATTAGATTATGTTAATAATGGGTTTTTTAACACATGGTTTCTGAGTACCTATATAAAAAAGAAGTATTGCACAGTTAAATGCATTTCCACCAGTAAATCCATGCAGACCTTGGAAAAAATTAACTCATAACAGCACCAACTACAGGACCTATGGAATTCATGGAAAGGACCAGTCAATGAGACAAAATAATAAAAAATAGCCTAGTTAAGACACATCATGTTAAAAGTTTATTCAAAAAGGTAAACATTTACAAAATCAGATACACATCTATACAATCACTTTGCCTACAAGTGTCAGACTGCCCTCAGACTTTTCCTCTGTAGTACTAAGTTTAAGGAAACAACAGTTTGTTATCTTACATTTTAAGGCACTTAGCAAACTATAACAGATATGGAGTTTGCTACCCTTGAGAGTACATCTTGATCTGGCTTGTAGGGTTAAGTGAAAAATCCAAGGTTGGCCTTTTGGGGGCAAGCTAACATTGAGAAGTTTCTTGCCACGTTATGTAAGAGAGGGCCAAGGGGCAGGGAAAGGATGATTGAGCATCATGCACGAATCTGGGCCTGTAGAAGTTTGGGTGCTAAATTTTCCAACATTTCTTAAATATGCACCCAACATGAAAGCACCCAAATACATAAAGCAGCTAATAACAAACATAAAGGAAAAGATAGTAATATAGTAATGGTAAGGGACCTTAAAACCTCACTTCCATCAATGGCTAGATCATCCAAACAGAAAAGCAACAAGGAAACAGTGACTACAAATGACTTATTGGACCAGATGGCTCTAACAGGTATATTCAGAATGTTCCATCCAAAAACAGCAGACTATACATTCTTCTCAAGTGCACATGAAACATTCTCCACAATAGGTCACATATTAGGCCACAAAAAAACTCTCAACAAATTCAAAAAGATTGAAGTCATACTGTGCATTTTTTTAAACTGCAACACTATGAAACTAGAAATCAACCATAAGAGGGGCACCTGGGTGGCTCAGTTGGTTAAGAGTCTGACTTCAGCTCAGGTCATGATCTCACAGTTCGTGAGTGAGGCCCGCATCGGGCTCTGTGCTGACATTGCAGAGCCTGCTTGGGATTCTTTCTCTCTCACTCTCTCTCTGCCCCTACCCCACACACTAGCTCTCTAAATAAATAAGTAAATGTAAAAAAATATATATTTAAAAAAAGAAGAGATCAACCATAAGAAAACATCTGGAAAGAACACAAATGCGTGAAGGTAAAACAACATGCTACTAAACAATGAGTGGACCAACCAAGAAATCAAAGAAGAAATCAAAAAATCCATGGAGACAAACGAAAATGAAAACAGAATGGTACAAAACCTTTGGGATGCAGCAAAAGAGGTTCTAAGAGGGAAGTTTACAGCAATACAGGTCTATCTCAAGAAGCAAGAAAAATCTCGAACAAACAACCTATCCTTACACCTAAAGGAGCTAGAAAAAGAAAAATGAACGAAACCCAAAACCTGTAGTAGAAGGAAATAATAAAGATTAGAGCAGAAATAAAATAGAAAATAAAAAAAGCAATTGAACAAATCAATGAAAGCAGGAGTTGTTTCTTTGAAAAGATCAACAAAATTGATAAACTTTTAACAAGACTCAGAGAGAGAGAGAGAGAGAGAGAGAGAGAGAGAGAGAGAGAGAGAGAGAAAGACTCAAATAAAGAAAATCAGAAATGAAGGATGAAGGGCACCTGGGTGGCTCAGCTCATGCCATCAGACTTCAGCTCATGCCATGATCTCACTGTTTGGGGGTTTGAACCCCACACCAGAGCCTGCTATGGATGCTCTGTCTCCCTCTATCTCTGCCCCTTCCCCCTCTCAACTATAAATAAACATTGAAGAAAAAAGAAATGAAGGAGGAGAAATACACACACACACACACACACACACACACACACACGAGATAGAACACACAGAGGAAACACAATAACAACAAAAGTAAAGTAAAATAAGCAAAAGGAGACCAAATCTGTTTGACATGACAACAAAAATAAATGGTTTAAAATTCCGTTTCAGGGGCGTCTGGGTGGCTCAGTCGGTTGCGCGTCCGACTTCAGCTCAGGTCACGATCTCGCGGTCCGTGAGTTCGAGCCCCATGTCAGGCTCTGGGCTGATAGCTCAGAACCTGGAGCCTGCTTCCGATTCTGTGTCTCCCTCTCTCTCTGCCCCTCCCCCGTTCATGCTCTGTCTCTCTCTGTCCCAAAAATAAATAAAAAATGTTGAAAAAAAAAATTAAAAAAAAAAAAAAAACGTTAAAAATTTAAAAAAAATAAAATAAAATTCCGTTTCAGACACTGTTGTTGACTTGCCTAACATCATTTTCTTTTGTTTCTTGCAAACACAATTCGTCTGCCATATGGAGCTAGAAAATGCATGGAGCTCTCTCTCCTGGACAATGAGACGTAAGTAAAAATGCAATGACTTTTTTAAAAATCAATTATGTGCTCTACACAAGAGATAGATCTAAAACAAAATGACACTAATAGGTTGAACATAGAATTCAAAAACAAAACCAAAGTGTATATAAGTCATATCCCACTAAGGTTATACTATTAGAGAAAATATTAGGACATATTCAGTATCTTGTCCTGTGTTATTTTCTTATTGTGGCCTTCAATAAGGTCTTGTGGATGAGAAAGAGAAATTTAGGCTGGGGGGTGCCTGGGTGGCTCAGTTGGTGGAGCACGTGACTCTTGATCTTGGGCATCATGAGTCCGAGCCCCATGTTAGGTACAGAGGTTACATAGAAAAACTTTAAGAAAAAGAAATTTAACCTGAAAGTGACCTATTTGAAAGCAGAGTGACAGGAAGATATGGCCTCCCTAAGACAGTTTTAAGAGAAGAGGCTGGACGTTTGTAGGAGTTCAGCATTGCAGTGCAAGTAAAGTTCAGTCTGAAGCACGTCTACTGGGATCCGAACAAAAAGAGGGAGAAAGACAGTAATAGGTAATGACTTCTCTGTTCCCAATACCTGGCTCCTAGTTCGATTAAACTACCGAGGGCTAGAGCAATACTCCAGACAAGCTTTGACGGAGGAAAGGAGAGAAAACACGTGTGAAACCACACGTAGTGCAGAGCATCACCTATGATTTATTTTTTACCTGAATTTGCCCAAGTTTTTTACCTGAATCTAATTGGCCACAAAGATTTACCTTCCAGTTTAAAATACAGGAACAATTTCTATGCTACCAAGAGGAAACAAGCACATAAATTCCAAATGTGGGAGATTATACAAAGTAAATGGTCTGATTTCTTGAAAAGTCAATGTCATAAAAAAGTCAATATTGTGGACTAAGTGAGACAAAAGGTACATAACAACCAAATGCAATGAGTAAAGCTTGATTGGATTCTGCTTTGGAAGAACACATAAAAACTAGGGTCCAGTAGTGAAATTTCCTAAAGGAATTCTATGTTAGAAGAGATGCAGAAATTATTGATTTTCTTGGGGTGATAATGGAAAATGTTTTTAATTTTAGAAGAGGCATGCTGAAATTTTAGGGATGAAGAGTCATGACTCTTGGGACTTAATTCCACACGGTTCAAAGAAAAAAGCACACATATACACAAATATCTACTCACACGTGTGCGTATCTAGATAAATCCAATGTGGCAAAAATGTTGCTAACTATTGTAAATGTATGGCAAGTTATGGGACTCATTACTCCAGCAGCCGCTGCCTGGTTAAAAATGTGGGCTTTGTTGTGAAAGCCACTGGTTGTTTTATAATATTCAGCATCATGACATTCCGGAATTATAAATCAAAATTCAGTGTTATTTTGAAGGGAAAAAAAAGCAACTAAGTTGCATAACACTCTGTTGAAGGGTAAGGGAGACAACACTGGATAAGGAAAGGACAGGACTAGAGAGTTAAAACCAGGGGCTAGAATGTCACAAACATGGCCTTCCATCACACATGCCCCTGTGGCTTAGAAAAGTGAACCAAGTTTACGTTTTTATTTTTGTTTTGTTGTGGTTTTGTGTTTGTTGACATTCATCTGCTTTCCTTGTCCATTTTTGTGTTTTGTTTTTTTTTAACGTTTTTTATTTATTTTTGAGACAGAGAGAGACAGAGCATGAACGGGAGAGGGGCAGAGAGGGAGGGAGACACAGAATCGGAAGCAGGCTCCAGGCTCTGAGCCATCAGCCCAGAGCCCGACGCGGGGCTCGAACTCACGGACCGCGAGATCGTGACCTGAGCTGAAGTCGGACGCTTAACCGACTGAGCCACCCAGGCGCCCCTCCTTGTCCATTTTTAACTGCAGGAAACAGACACCTGAATATCTCACAGCCGTTGTACTTATATCCTAGAGGATATGGGCCTGTTCCCAAACTGGCAATTGTTAGCACAGCTCTCCCTGGCCTGCTAGACAGTGCACAAAGTTACTAAAGCCTGTTTCTTGTTTATTGCACAGAAGGGCCATCCATCACCCAAAGCACATCCAAACATACAATTTGAACTTGAAGAAAGAGATGTTTGGCTAACTGTATCTTACACCTATAATATCCATGCAAGTGAAATGCCCCGTTTCCTGGATGGATATGCATTTATTTTACTACTCCTAAAGTGATATATGGATGACTTTTAAGGAGTAAATTTTAGTGCCTGTCTATAAAATATATCTTCTGAAAATACAAATTTATTATCACAGGCCCTGATCTCTGTTCTGTCACAGCTAAAAGTAGAATCTGCTATTCTCCGATTTTGGTCTCCATCAAGTTTCGGTTCCCAGTGTGAAAGTTTCTGTACAATCAGTCTTCTTTTTTCTTAAGTTCTTTCAAATTAGAAGTCACTCGTGTGTGTGTGTGTGTGTGTGTGTGTGTGTGAGTAGGGGGGAGAGAGAAAACGAAAGAGCAAGAGAAGAGTGCACAGATAATTTTTATGTTTGATTGTCATTCATTGAGACACAGTTTATCAAAAGCGTTGGGAGATCCAGGTTAGTTTGTCTGTTCAGTCATTCATTTATTCATTCATTTGTTCACCCTTTTGTTTATTTATTAGACATTGATGCATTCGTTAAATATTTTTTGAGTATCCATTCTGTGGCAGGCCCACACTGGGAACATAGAAATGGATAAGACGAGCTTTTCCATTGTAAGAAATTCCTAATCGAGTAGAGAAGACAGCGAAGTCCAGAGGTTTCCATGGGCTGCTCAGGTATAAGAGAGAAATAGTTCCCAATTCATCCTTGGAGGCCAGAGGGGTGGGTTCTCTATGTGCCATTTTCTGGATCTCACTCCCCTTCTTTGTATCTCAGTTCCTGTGGATCTACAGTGGGGGAAATGTTTTAATTGTGGGGGGCTGTGGTGAAAATTTAGAGAAAAGCAGTGAAAGTAATCTAGAAATTTTGAAAGGCCCGGGCATGTGGAGAACTTTTTACTGTCATCGTGGTTGTGTCCTTGTGAACGGAAAGGTTGGGGGACAGTTCCATCCATTATCAACCACTCTCCTCACTTGACTTGAAACCAAAGAATTAGGGTCAAAAGTAGAATATTTGGATGAATGAGGTACAAAACTTGTGCTCGCTACAGGATAGTTTGAATCCAGGTACTCTCTTGGAAATTCCAAATGATGGCTTTCCATAATAACAGGTTATTTAGATGGGGGGCCTGTTCTGAGAAGAGAGCCATCACCACAGATAATTTTGTTTTATGTCAGAAAGACCTCTCTGGGGGCACCCGGGTGGCTCAGTCAGTTAAGCATTGGACTTCAGCCCATGTCACGATCTCACGGGGTTCATGAGTTTGAGCCCCCCCATCTGCTCTGTGCTGACAGTTCCGAGTCTGGAGCCCACTTAGGGTTCTGGGTCTCCTACGCTCTCTGCCCCTCCCCCAACTCATGCTCTGTCTCTCTCTCTCTCTCTCAAAAATAAAGATCAAACAAAAATTAAAAATAAATACATAAATAAATATGTTTTAAAAAGAAAGATAAAGAAAGGCCTCCCCTTGGAGCCTGGCAGAGATTTATTTACCGAACATTCTCTCTACCTTCTTCTTAGCTCAATACTGCATAGAAGCCTCAAATGCCAGACTGTCAGTGCGTCTCATATCTTTGGAGCATATGAAAATTCACTAAATATGTTTTTTCTTGTTAATCTCTCTTTTATTACAGGGGACGTCTAGCCAAGAACTTCGAAGGAAATTTATCTGTTTACCCTACAGTTCTGTGAGCCAGCCGGGAAATACCAAAACACCGTACTCACTGTGCAGCCTGCAGACAAGATTCTAGAAAACTGACAGAAGCCAGCAGAAGGTAAGCATTCTTACCAAAGTCAGCTCTCCTGGATCTCTCTCTATGCCCAGGAGAGAGAAAGGTAAAAAGTTTTTGTCCCTTCTTTTTCTACATTTAGATGAGCAGGAGAAAGGATTTGTGGAATTAGTTCTTTGGGTATAGCAACTTTCATATAGATATATAGATATTGGCCTGTCTTTTGTGTTTGTCCTAAGAAGGAAAACCATGAGGTTTTCCTTTTGTCTTGTTCAATGTTCCGAGAGCTTGGCATTGTGAGCAGTAAGAATATTCTCTGTAGCCTCTACTGTCTGAAAGGTGCCTATATGTGAGAGCATCTGGTGGCCGGTCAACTAGAATTTTGAGACACGATGTCACAAGCCAGTGTTCTTTTTGTCTGGCTGTGCCAGCTCTCAGGGGAGTTTGTCATAAGGGGACCCGGTGCATGAAGGGACTTCGTCATCTCAATCTCTGTTGTCTTGTTAGTACTGGAAAGGTCCCATTCTAGGAGTGGCTGCCCCATGTCACAGATTGGCGGGTCCATGATTGGAAGTGTCTCATGTTCCCGTGAGAAATGGGAGACATCATTTTCACTACACAATTCTTACCCCCTGTGACAATGAAGGCCTTTGCTTTCTGAGACTAACTGTGGGAGTAAACTTTCTGGATCTTGTGATGGCTGCATTTTTTGCACTCTTTGTGTGATGCCTCTTGTGTCCTTGGTTAAGCCATAAAAAGGCTTATTGACTTGAGCGGCTATTGAGATTAATGGATCCTACTCATCGCTGGCTGGACGATGGCTCCTTTGAATTGGAAAAACTAAATGTATTTCTTAAAGTTTACTTATATTTAATTTTTAAAGAGAGATTGAGGATAAGGGGGAGGAAGAGAGGTAAAGAGAGAGAATCCCAAGCAGGCTCTGCACTGTGAGCACAGAGCCCACTGTGGGGCTTGAACTCATGACCGTGACCTGAGCCGAAATCGAGTCTGGATGCTTAACCATCTGAGCCACCAGGTGCCCCAAAACTTCTGTATTTAAAGAAAAAGAAAGCAACTGATTACTATTTTAGTTTATCTTTATAATAATTTATAATGATGCAAGATACTGTAATAGGAATAAAATTATTCTTTAACTGTCAAAAAAAAAGAAAAAGAAAAAAGAAAGTTAGACCACTGTCATCCTAAACGATTGTCTTATTGACAATTAAACAGTTAACAATTGTTTTATTGACAATTAAAAGGTGGATACCAAAAACAAAATAAATGAAAGAACAGGAATTAAACATAGAACAAAAGTAAAGTCTATGTCCAACATAAATTCCCTTTCTTAAAATCTGGCCCCTACTCTTCAGCAAATTCCCTTAACTCTCCAAATTCCTCCACCTTCCCCAGAAAATCCCTGAAACACCCAGCTGCCTAGTTTAACTTGCCTTTAAAGACAAGATTTACAGCGAGCACTCCCCTCTAATCTCCAGGCCTGGGGTATACAGATTACTTGTGTAAATGCTAAAAGCCAGGAAGTAAATTTAGCAGAAGCACCTGGGATGGACGGTAAGTCTCATTTTGGTGGGCTCTGTGGTCAGACTTTGCCAGCTTCAGGTCTTCCTGGGCGGCGTCCTTGGCAGATCCTAGACCTCCAGCTAAAGAATTCATGTGCCTGGACGGCAGAAGGTAGAAATCTTTCCATTTCCATCTTAGGGTCTTTCTCTCTGATGTAGAAAGGCAAATTCAAAGTAGTGTGCTTGAATGCGCAAATTGATCTCTAAGCATAATAATGAAAAAGGCTACCTAATTCTTCACCGAAGGGTGGCAGGAATGCACATGAAAAAGACTTAAAATCAACAATTCTTTTGTTTTGTTTTAATTCCAGTACAGCTAACATAGTTATATCAAATTCAACAATTCTTAATTTACAACTTGACTCTAGAAAAACAAAAGCGTAACTCTGAAAGCAACACAAAACCCACTCAGACCCTTTCCTATTTGCTTTCACATATTTGCAAGATCTTGTAAAACATCAGGATACTGGAAACAAAATTGTCTTGCACTTAAGAAAAAGAAAGAAAACTTTAAATAATACTTACCCTAAACTTTTTTTTTCTAAACTTCTGATAATAGACAAACGTACCCCAAAAGTCTGAGGAAAAACTTGCATTCTTTTTCTGTTCTTGAACTTGTAAATCATCATGTCTTTGAAATACAAACATAGCCCACAATCTTCTGAGAATGAAGGGAAAAATAAGATAAAGAGGCCTTTCAAAAAAAAATACAAACTGCTAAAAGGGCCCCCTTGCCCATACTCTAGACCAGAACATTTTTTTTTAACGTTTATTCATTTTTGAGAGACAGCGTGAGTGGGGTAGGAGCAGAGAGAGAAGGAGACACAGGATCCCAAGCAGGGTCCAGACTCTGACCTGTCAGCCCAGAGCCCGACATGGGGCTCAAACCCACGAACTGTGAGATCAAGACCTGAGCCGAAGACGGACGCCCAACCGAGTGAGCCACCCAGGCGCCCCTAGACCACAAACTTTTAACATTACTTCCAGGGACAAATGCAAATCTTAAAAGTCTTCTGCACAAATAGTAAAAAGCTTTAGCCATCTGAACAGATAAACTTAACTTATTCTAGCTGTTACTTATTAACTAGTGAGTTTTATGTTATTTTAAAACGGAAGGTATAAGATGAGTTTGTCTGTATATATGTCTGTGTATATATGCTATAGATAGGTATTGGCAATATTAATTTGTAAAAGAGCTCCATTCAGTTGACTTAAGGATAAGCACTTGCAAATTAAGTATTTCTAAGTCTCAGAAATAGGAACTAAACCAAATGTTTTTCAAGTTCATATAATCTAGAATAATTTTTGGCAAATAAAAGTTGAAGATTGTTGGTTTGATTAGAACAAGCATGTCTTTAGGGTTATCAGCATTAAATAGAAAACTTTTATTCCACATGGGTTTACTAATCAAACAAGTTTATGAAATCTCTGTTAAATATTTGTCAACCAGAAAAATAACTTGGGGTGATGACTGACACTGTCTAATATCTAACAAAGTTTTTTGTAACTTATCTAAACATGGTTGTTGAGAACACATGAATTAAAATGGATGAAAGACCTAAATGTGGGACAGGAATCCATCGGAATCCTAGAGGGGAACACAGGCAGCAACCTCTTTGACCTCTGCTATAGCAACTTCTTACTAGACATGTTGCCAGAGGCAACAGAAACAAAAGCAAAAATGAACTATTGGGACCTCATCAAGATAAAAACCTTCTGCACTGCAAAGGAAACAGTCCACAAAACTAAAAGGCAACCTATGGAATGGGAAAAGATACTTGCAAATGACATATCAGATAGAGGGTTAGTATCCAAAATCTATAAAGAACTTAGCAAACTCAACACCCAATAAGCAAATAATCCAGTGAAGAAATGGGCAGAAGACAGGAATAGACAGTTTCCAAAGAAGACATCCAGATGGCTAACGGACACATGAAAAGATGCTCTATATCGCTCATCATCAGGGAAATACAAACCAAAACCACAATGACATATCAACTCACACCCGTCAGAATGGCTAGACTTAACAACGCAAGAAACAACAGGTGTTGGTGAGGATGCAGAGAAAGGGAAACCCTCTTGTACTATAGGTGGGAATGCAAACTGGTGCAGCCACTCTGGAGAATAGTATGGAGGTTCCTCAAGAAACTAAAAATACAACTACCCTATGATCCAGCAATTGCAGTACTAGGCATTTACCCAAAAATACAAAAATACAGAATTGAAGAGGTGCATGCACCCCGATGTTTGTAGCAGCACTATCAACAATAGCCAAACTATGGAGAGAACCCAAATGTCCATTGACTGACGGATGGATAAAGAAGATGTGGCATATATGTACAATGGAACATTGCTCAGGCATCAAAAAGAATGAAATTTTGCCATTTGCCACAACGTGGATGGAACTCGAGTGTATTATGCTAAGTGAAATAAGTTAGGCAGAGAAAGACAGACATCCTATGATTTCACTCATATGTGGAATTTAAGAAACAAAACAGATGAACAAATGGGAAGAAGGGGAAAAAGAGAGAGGTAAACAAACCACAAGAGACTCTTCAAGACAGAGAACAAACTGAGGGTTGATGGAGCGGTGTGGGTGGGGGATGGGCTAGATGGGTGACGGGCGCTAAGGAGGGCGCTTGCTGGGATGAGCACTGGGTGTTGTGTGTAAGTGATGAATCACTGGATTCTATTCCTGAAACCAATATTGCATTGTATGTTAATTAGAATTTCAATAAAAATTTCAAAAGAAGAAAAGAACAAAAGATGTAAATGACATAAGAGTTTTTAGGTGATTTTTTTTAGCGGTGATATTTTATGTTATGTCTACTTCAAAATAGTTACCCAAATCTCCCCCGTGACTTCCACTGTTGAGTTTTATTAACTTAAACCAAATGATAGAATTGCATTAATGTCTAGATCATTTCCAAATACGATAATACACTGAAAAATTAAGGCTAAGGAAGTGTAAGTTTACCTACCTTTGACCTCTTTTTACAAAAGAACTAAAGATATTTGGCTTTATTGGTAAAAATGTCCACTTTTTTGGCCCACATTTTTAAAAATGAACTATGAGGAAATGAATGTTTCTAGAAATTATGAAATGTATTCATAAATTTGCCAATCTAAAGAATACTGGAATAACAGACCACAAATTAAAGTTTCTAAGGGATAAACGTTCTTTTTCTTTAAAGATTTTATTTTAAGTAATCTCTACACTCAGTGTGGAGCTCAAACTCACAACCCCGAGATCAAGAATTGCATGCTCCACCAACTGAGCCAGCCAGGTACCCCTCTAAGGGTTAAAAATTCTAATTAATATATTTAATTCAAGCTACTAGAAATAATAAGAGAAACAACTCTGTATACAAGGTAAGTGGGATGTATGTTTTTGGTAAGAAAGATGGTGAGGACTGAGGATGCATTTTTGTTGAGGGGAAAAAAAGTAATTTTGTTCTAAAGTAAAGCTGATTATTTCTGAATAGGAAATAAAACAAGGCACAAACTAGAATAGACACAGGAACTTATAGAAGGTTTTTGAGAAAGGAATCTTGGGAAAGAAATTTTACGTGTGATTAAGCTGGATGAAATTGAATGAATTTGTTGTAAGGGTTTTAAAAATAAGCTTTAATATCAATAAGGTACTCGCGTAAAACTGGAACTTAATTTTCTTTCATCTGCTAAAAGGACAAAGTTGTTTGGACTATTGGTCTGCCTCTGATAAGAGATTATGAAAGGTTTTCCTTTACCTTTTATACTAATCTGCCTAGAAAACAAGGATTCTGTATTTTGCCAAAATAATTTCCTGTGTTTATCAGGTCTTTGATTACTAAAGTAAACCTAGTCCTCTTAATATTAAAAGAGCTAAGTTTTGCTTAGAATTATGTAGTCTTCTATATTTGCCTGTGAAGTCTTTGTCGCCTTGGTTAAATAGATAACGAAGTATTGTTTCGATCTTATTTAGCGAAATGTTTTAAACACTTTTTGATGTTTTTGACAAACTTCCGCAAAATCAAATTTTAAAGTCTTTGACCTCAAACTAACTTTGGGAAATATCAGAGGGTCCCTGGGACGTCTCAAAGGATTCTTCTCTGTCCTTATAAAAAGAGAGATGTTACCCTAATTAGACTTACGTGATATATTAAATTACATGGGAAGTGCTGTTAGTAAGTGGTGATAAAGCTTCCTAGGTTATATGGTATGGGTGAATGTTATTAATACTGTTCTAAACATTGTATAAGATTCATAAAATTCTGACATGTCCTGGTATATTGTTATTAGTCATAATGCTAATTATTATCTTAAAATATTGTGTGTCACAGAAATAGCCAAATTTCCTTATCAGTTACGTTGTAATGAGCTCTTACCAAATCTTTAATCACGGCCATTTCAAGTCTTTTGTCATTTATAGATATTGTTTAGCTAAGATGCTTTTATAAAAGCTTCCTGCAAATGTGTTTCATTTACAGAGAAATCCATGGAAAGGAATATAACAGGCAAGGTAGAATACAAGTTTCTGATAACTTTTAGATCATACTAGCTGAAGTCAGACGCTTAACTGACTGAGTCACCCAGGCACCCCTAAGGTTTATTTATTTATTTTGAGAAAGAGAGAGAGAGAGAGAGAGCACACACACACACACACACACACACACTCACACACGCATACATGAGTGTGTGGGGGGGAGGGGCAGAGAACAAGGGAGAGAGAGATGATCCCAAGCAGGCTCCACACTGTCAGTGCTGAGCCCAACTCGGGGCTCAAACTCATGAGCCGTGGGATCATGACCTAAGCCAAAATCCCAAATCAGAGACTTGACCAACTGAGGTGCCCCCAACATTGCTGGGCTTTTTAATGGTTTGCTTTCCAGATTTAAGGAAAACTTTTTCTCTTTTCTCTTAAGCTCCTTGTAACTTAGAGTAAGAATAAAACATTTATCTTTTTCTCCCTATCTGATCCCTCCAGAATTTACAAACTCTCAATGAGTATTTTTATATATTCATGGCAGTACAGTTATTTCATAAATTCAGTAAGAATCTCTTCTTCTTGTAATAGGACACGCCTGGAAACTTTGGTTATATTATGAAGACTTCGACTGGAATGTCATATTTGAGAGAGGCATGCACACATTCAGGTACGCCACACAGCTTTAAGGAACTAGAGTTGATTTTATGGAACCAATAAAGCTCCTTGGAAATATTGGCCCAGTACCTTGCTTACAGGGTTCCCAGCAGCCTTACCAAGTGATTAAGGAAGGCCGCTTTCTGGCCGGCCCAGGAACCTCAGGATGTTTGGGGGACTTCAAGGAGAGAGGCATTTTCCCACATCTATAGATATTACAGGCAAGTCTAATGGCAAGTCCTTGGCTTGGCTTCTTAGCCTCAAGAGGCTTTTAAAAGTCCAACCTGAGGGGCACCTGGGTGGCTCAGTCGGTTGAGGGTCCGACTCTTGATTTGGGCTCAGGTCATGATCCCGGGGTTGTGGGATCGAGCCCCATGTCAGGCTCTGCGCCGAGCATAGAGCCTGCGTAAGATTCTCTCTCTTTCCCTCTGCCCCTCTCCCCTGCTTTTCCTCTCTCTTTAAAATAGAATTAAAAAAAAAAAAGTCCAACCTGAAATTCCTTATGAAAAGTTCCAGCAAAGTAGATTAAAAGATTCTACGTCAATTGCTATTTTGCTGCAATTATGTAAATAATCGAGCCAAGTTCAGAAAACCAGACTTAATTTGCAAACAAATTAGTCTTACTATGCTTATCACTGATAAGAAATGTGGATGATTGTAGAGAGAAAGATTGTATTTCATTAGAAAGTAAAACATGTACTTGTGGATTTTAGATTCTAGTTTTGTTCATTGTCTTTGAGATTTTTTTTTTTTTTTAAGTTTATTTATTTTTGAGACAGAGAGAAACAGAGCATGAACGGGGGAGGGTCAGAGAGAGAGGGAGACACACAGAATCGGAAGCAGGCTCCAGGCTCTGAGCCATCAGCACAGAGCCTGACTCACGGACTGCGAGATCGTGACCTGAGCCGAAGTCGGACGCTAAACCGACTGAGCCACCCAGGCACCCCGAGATTTTGTTTTCTACCTGCAGACTGGACTAGATCCTGAATTCTTTTAGTTTCCTCTGGTGTTTGGCTATGACTCTCCAAACAAACATGTCCAAGTTTTCTCCCACCCTTTCTAAGTTGAAATTATCGGGAACTAAAACTACACTTTCTCCAAAGCCATGCAAGCTAGTTTGACAACGTGATATCAACATCAGAGAAATCGCAAGAGCTCAGGTATAGACAATCTCCATGCGTGTTGCTGTATGGGCCACTCAGAAAGATCACCAGAGACATTCAAACTACAAACGGGGAAAATCTGTCAAATTGCCACCACCAGCCCTCGCTCCATCCGAAAACGCTTTGAGCTGGACATCGACAACTCTTCTCCACTGGCTGCCTTTGAAACTCAGAAACTGAGATGGTAGTCTGCTCCGATCATTAACCATTGCTTTCGTTGCCATAGAAATGCCTCTTTCTAAATACCTGATTGCTTGTGCAATATAGGCCTAACTTTGGAGCTCAGTTGCACTAATGCCTTCTGAAATGAGTCACAACTGTTCTCAGAGATATAGAGCAATCTACTGCTTAGCTACTAACCCGATTCTGCTCGCCACAGCCATCAGCTCAGCTTTTAATATGTGAAGCTCTCAGGGAAGTTTCAGAGGAGAGAACTGATGGGGTTTGGGGCAGCTTACCCCAAAACGTGCCACTTTGGCATGTGGATTGTTTAGAGCTGAAGACAATAAAGGCCCCAGACTCAAGAAGAGCTTTACCTCCCCCTTAACTGCCTAAAAATTTTTAGATGGGGAACCTGTACCAGAAAGAGAGCTATTACCAAAAGTAACATTTGTTTTTTGTTTTTTGTTTTTACATGGGACATTTTCTCTGCCTCTCTGCCCGTGAATTGTCTTCATCCCATTGGATGTCCCAAACCACTACCCTCTTCTCCACAGTTCAGGACTGCATATAAGCCTCAGTTGCCTGACCGACTGGGTCTCATATCTTTGGGGCCTCTGTATGTATAAAGTTAAATTAAATTTGTTATTCTCCTATTCATCTCTCTTCTATAATGGGGGGGGGGGTGTCTAGAAGAGTAGAGGGACATTTGTGTTTCTTCCTCTGTACAACCCTGAGGAATCCTTCACTTGGCCCAATAAATGCCTCGTTTAGACGAGACCTTTTGTTTGTCCCTGGTGCTCCGCCTCCGTGTTATGCTGCTGATATTTACAAGGTCAGCTGTCTGCATAGATGATCATGTTGTACCATCTATGTTGGTTAGTCCTCATTTTGCAGTTTTCACCATCTATAAGCACTTGGTACGGAATACGTCCCACGTTGAGCTTATCTGCCACGTGTGCCTTTCTGTCTCTCAAACTAGACGTCACTTCTCAAAAGTACCGTCTCACCCCTCTCAGCATTGCGTAGTTCTCACACATGCATTCATTTCTTCACCCAGTTTGCAGTGACGAAGCACTCATCATAAGCTAAGACATTAAGCTAAATGCTTCATTTTCTCACTTAAAACCTAAAACAACTATTTAGGGAGGTACTACCGTGATCCCCAGTTTACACCTTTGAAACTTTCCCCTCTAGCCTTCCAGGTTCTTGACTGAGAGGTTCCTGTAATAAGAAACCAGATTGGGGTGCCTGGGGGGGGGGCTCATTCCGTTGAGTGCCTGACTCTTGATTTCAGCTCAGGTCGTGATCTCAGGGTCGTGGGCCCGAGCCCCGGGCTGGGCTCCATGCTGAGCGTGGAGTTTGCTTAAAATTCTCTCTCTGTCCCTCTGCCCCTCTCCCTTGCTCACGCTCTCGCTCGCTCTCTCAGATAAATAAACAAATAAACAAACAGATAAATAAAAATTTAAAAATTAAAAAACAGACAAACAGGAGGAAAATAAACATGTACAGTAACATGCACGGGAGACACCCAGAAAAACGGAGCAACTGGCTGAAATGCCCAAGCTACTGACCTTAAACAGCATCTCCAGCTCAAGGTAAAAGAAAGATAGTGGTGGTGGGGAGCGAAAAAGCATGGCAAACAATATTAAGACTGACTTAGAGTCATCCTTGTATTTCTGATACAAAGAGGGAGACACACAAGTAGAGATTTCCCCTTAAAAGCCCTTACACGAGGGTAACTTTTACTAGCCATTTCCTAGGTCTGCTGTTTCTTAAAAATAACCAACTCAAAATAATTGTCTGGGAGTAAGAATGTCCTCTTCCCTTCAGGGTCCTTCTAGCCAGAGGAAGAATCAAATTGACACAAGATGGATTAACAGAAGAAAATGAAATTTAATTTTATATGTATGTGGGATCCACACAGACATGGAAATTCCAAGGATAGTCAGGCAAAATGAGGTACATATGTCATCCTGAACTAAGGAGAAGTTGGTAGGGGTCTGGGACTTCAAAGGGAAGGATTGCGATTCACAGGCAGATGATAAAAAGTAAATCCTAGTAAAGGAATATTTATTTGCTGGGCCACCCAGAAACAATGGGACATAGAGGACTTTGTTTTTTTTTTTTAATTTTTTTTTTTCAACATTTTTTATTTATTTTTGGGACAGAGAGAGACAGAGCATGAACGGGGGAGGGGCAGAGAGAGAGGGAGACACAGAATCGGAAACAGGCTCCAGGCTCCGAGCCATCAGCCCAGAGCCCGACGCGGGGCTCGAACTCACGGACCGCGAGATCGTGACCTGGCTGAAGTCGGACGCTTAACCGACTGCGCCACCCAGGCGCCCCGGGACATAGAGGACTTTGATCAAACAAGCTTTGCTAGGCTCCTCTTCATCTGCCCTACCTAAGTGCATATCATAATGTAGTTATCAGGGCGCCTGGGTGGCTCAGTTAGTTTGGCATCTGACTCTCGATTTCAGCTCGGGTCATGATCTCGGAGTTTGTGGGTTCGAGCCAAGGGTCAGGCTATGCACTGACAGTGTGGGGCCTGCTTGGGGCTCTCTCTCTCTCTCTCTCTCTCTCTCTCTCTCAAAATAAATAAATATATATATATTTTTAATTTTTTTAACGTTTATTTATTTTTGAGACAGAGAGAAACAGAGCATGAACGGGGAGGGGAGGAGAGAGAGGGAGACACAGAATCCGAAGCAGGCTCCAGGCTCTGAGCCATCAGCCCAGAGCCCGACGCGGGGCTCGTACTCACGGACCGCGAGATCGTGACCTGAGTTGAAGTGGGACACTTAACCGACTGAGCCACCCAGGCGCCCCAATAAATATATTTTAAAAATAATGTAGTTATCTGCAGTGATAGCTGTCTTCCTGAGGCAGGTCCTCTATCTAAATGCCTTTAAGCAGTTGTCAGGAAGGTTAAAGAGCTTTTCTGTGGAGCTCTCTGGGTGGCGGCCGGCAGCACGGGTGGGGAAAGAATTCACCCACGGCAGAACAAAAGAGATAAAAGTTTACTGTATACACCGCAAGAGAGTTTGGGCAGGATAGCAAAGGAGAGACTGTCCGCCTGCCAAGAGAATGGGGCGAGGGGCCACAGTCATAGGGTGGAGCGAGGGAGTGTGGGGTTGGATGGAGCTCTCCCTTTTTTTGTAATCCTAGGAACTTTGCCTGGTTGTATTTGGTTAGGGCCTATGGCTGTTTCGAGGCGGGTCACTGAAGGAGCCTGTTGGCATTCATCATAATCGTCCTTATTACAAAATGGCGTATGGAGGGGGGGCTGCCCTTGGCCCCTACGTAATATGCCAAAGATGCATATTTTGGGGTGAAAGATTCTGCTCCCCTTCAACCCCCTTCATCCAGCACAGTTCTACTAGATTCTGGAAAGGCACAACAAATATAGTTTTAACATTCAGTAACTGTAACATTTTTGCCATGCGATACATCACTTTATGAGTTGTCCATTGTATGTTCCATACATTTTTCTCTCCGTAGAAATTAATAACCACGTTATAGCTATTTTTTGAAGGATATAAAAATTAATATTATAAAGTTTTACGTTGGAGATGAAGGTTTCAATTAGGACATTGAAATTTACATTTTTTATGGGGGTGATTTATAGCCTATAAAAATCCAAATCCTCTGGATGGACAGATATGTTTCCATTTCCTCCATTATTGCCTTATCTTTCATTTCTTGGCCAAAGAGAAAGAGAATGGAAAAAGGAAGAATGATCAACGGCAAGTATAACTATATGTCCCTCATAATTTATTTTCATGGCTGATGTTGGAAAAAAGTTCAATGAAAATGAAGACTCTTCATTCTTTAAAAAATACTAATAAAGCAGTATCCCAATGTCATAAGATAAAAAAAAATATTTAATATCAGCTTGTTTTCTGCATATATTTATGAGTAAAGATGAAATATTGCTTGGAGAGTTGAAATTCTCAACATTGCAGTATTCCTAGATCTGATCATTAATTTCTGAAACAGAGCATGCATAATTCGTGATACATTTTGCCTGAAGAAGTTTCCCCAAAACCCCACAGAGAAAACCCAAAATGCAGCCAGATTCATCAAACAGGACTACTGTTTTCTGTTCAGACCTTTCCGTGTTTTATTTCTCAGTGATTCCTGAAAAAGTCTCTCCAATTCCAAAGCAGGCTTAATGAATTCTTTGAACCGTGGCGCAAATTAATATTATAGTAATGAGTGCATTTGTGTTTCAGGAGTGGATGACTTCATTTCAGTGATGAAAGATGCCTGCTGCCGTTCTGAGGCTGAGAGGAATACATAAAGCATCTACTACTTGCCAGGCACTGTGGATAAAAAGGTAAGACTGACACCTTTTGCCCTTCTGGAGCTCACAGCTCCAGGATGACAAAGGGAGGAAGAGTCAGTTACACAAGCGTGATGAGCACTGTGATAGGCAGGCACAGGGGGCTGGGCGCGTGCAGAGGAGTTAGCGTGGCCTTCCGTGGGGATAGGATGGTAAGAAAAGTCTCGCTGGGACAGAGCCTGGAAAGATGTGCTAGCTCCCCTCGTGGAAAACAAGGAAGTGGATGGTCTATCCCAGGCATTGGAACAACATGGGCAGAGAGGAGAGGTAAGCGAAGATGGTTCGCGTGGGAAACCGCAGGTCTGACTGGGAGCTTAATATAAGGGGCACTGGAAGGGCGAGGACTTACAGGTGCCTGATGGTGAAGCGGGATGTTGGATGCACTAGGCGGGGGCTTTATCTGGAGGGTAATGGGAAATCGTTAGTGTTTCAAGCGGAGGAACCCAGTGGTCCGGCTCGTGATGTGAGTATTAATGAGCCCCACATCTCTTGTTGCAAGGAACGGCACAAAGTTTAGTTGCAACTAACACCAAATTAAATTTGGCTCTGGGCACCCTTTCCCTTGCCAGGATGGCAAGAATTTGATATTGCTTGTGTTTTAGAAATTCTTGCTCTTTTTCCTAACTTTTTCCTTCCTTCTTTATTTCAGTTATTGTTTCAGGATGAATTCAGGGTGATTTTTTTCACCCTTGGTTTTTATTACGCTTACAGCATCAAATCGTGTCTCGCTAATTCATACTGAAGTTTTTTTTTTATCTTTTACATCTTTTTTTTTTATTTTACTTTTTATTTTTTAAAATTTACATCCAAATTAGTTAGCATATAGTGCAACAATGATTTCAGGAGTCGATTCCTTAGTGTTCCTGACCCATTTAGCCCATCCCCCCTCCCACACCCACTCCAGTAACCCTCTGTTTGTTGTCCATATTCATGAGTCTCTTCTGTTTTGTCCCCCTCCCTGTTTTTATATTTTTTTTGCTTCCCTTCCCTTACGTTCATCTGTTTTGTCTCTTAAAGTCCTCCTATGAGTGAAGTCATAGGATTTTTGTCTTTCTCTGACTGACTAATTTCACTTAGCATCATACCCTCCAGTCCATCCACGTAGTTGCAAATGGCAAGATTTCCTTCTTTCTGATTGCCGAGTAATCGAGTAATACTCCATTGTGTGTGTGTGTGTGTGTATACACCACATCTTCTTTATCCATTCATCCATCGATGGACATTTGGGCTCTTTCCATACTTTGGCTATTGTTGATAGTGCTGCTATAAACATGGGGGTGCATGTGTCCCTCATACTGAAGTAATTTTTATAGGAAACCACGGACCAGCATAGTTCAAAAGCTATTTGAAAACCAGCTCTAAAGTTTCTAGAAAGAAATAATTTCACCTGTAGTTGATTTAGACGTCCATGTTTACAGACTGTACCTTATTTAATGTCCTCGATAATGCACTGTGGAGTATGCCATACAAGAGGAAATGGAAAGGGTGATACGCTTATGTCCTGTCCGAAAAGCTTACCCTCTCTCTTCCGGGTCAAAGGGCTTTGGTCTTAACACCAGTCTGTCACCGTGGACACAAACTCCAAAAGGAAATCCTGTGTATGTGAGTATCTTCCAGGTTCTCTGTAATTTTGGATTTTGAATCTGATGGACACAGGAACAAGATTGTCACGTCCTTAGACAAAGAAGCTGTAGGGGAGGGAAACCAATTTTCCTTTTACCCTTCTAGGTTCTTCACTATAATAAAAAGACAGATTAACAGGAGAAAAACACACCGAAGTTTAATAACATAGGTACTTCCTGTATCCATGGGAGAGACCTAGGAAAACTGAGCAACTCCCCAAAATGGGCCAAGCTACCACCTTAAATACCACGTATTAAAGACAAAAGAAAGATATTTAGGGACTGGGGAGTCTGCTATGGGAGGTGGCCAGGCAAAGCGCAATGAACAAGGGTACGGCTGTTCGGCACCTTTAGGTGATTGCCTTCCTTCCCCACTGGTGTGTTTCTAGAGATTTCAAATCACCGTCCTCTCCCATTACAGACAGGAGGACAGCCTTATAAATGGAGATTTCCCTTAGCAGAGTAAACACCCCTTACAAATGGGTCACTTCTACTGGCTTTTCAGAGCTTCTCCTGTGTCTGCGGTTGCTCAAAACAGCTAGCCCCAAATAACCCTTACGTCAAAGGGGCATACTCTGGGGTGGCAAATTCCCCTTCCCTTCAAAGCAAACACCCCAAATACGAAGAGTTTGCCTGCTTTCTTGAGCTGAGAGAGAAAAGTATACATTTGCCCCCCGAGGAGGAACAGAATGCACCGCCCCGAAATGTGCCACTTGGGCATGTGGATTGTTCTGAGCTGAAGGCTAAATTAGATGCAGCTGACTCAGGAAAAGCTTTCCCTCTCCTCTTTAGCTGCCCAAAGAATTTAGTTAGATGGGGGGCCTACACCAAGAAGAGAGCTATTACCAGAGATAACTGCTTGTATCAGAAAGACTTGTGTGCGTAGCATGGCAAATATTTGTTTACCAAACATTTGCTCTTCTCTTCTTCCTGTAAATTATCTTCCTGTCTTTGAAGCCCAGACCCCTACCCCCCTTCTCCTTGGTTCAGGACTGCATATAAGCCTCAATTGCCTGACTGCCTTTGAGTCTTCACATCTTTGTGGGGCTCCCATATGTGTGTCATAAAATTTGTTTTTCTCTTGCGAATCTGTCTTATGCCAATTTGATGATTGGACCGGTCAAAGAACGTAGAAGGGAAGAAGGGAGAAATGATTTGCCCCTATACCCCACTCTTCCAAAAGTACTGCAGCAATAAAAACGAAACACAAAAGCAATATCCTAATAAGCCATCTAGGCACAGTTGCCTTGAAGAACGCTCAGTATTATATCCAAGAACAAGATTGGGGGACTGTTGTTTGAGACAGACCGGAAGTTTTATACACTAGTCAGAGATTCACTCAACCCTTCATCCATTACCTCAATCGATAGTTGCTACTTTGTACCAAGCATTGTTCTAGGCATCTGACAACACAGCAGGGAGTAAGAGACATCCAGATCCCTGCCTTCATGGATCATTTTTGAGGGTGAAAGCAAATAAACAAAACAAATTAGTAAAGCACATAGTTAGCAGATTGTGATAAGTGCAGTGGACAAAATGAAGCAGAGAAGGGAGAAGAGAGGTAATGAGGAAAGGTGAGGTTTATATAGAGTAGCTGGGAAAGGGCTCCCTGAAAAGTAACACGTGAGTAAAGACTCAAAGATGATGAGAGAATAAGATGTCAAAGTGAAGAGAGCATCCCAGGCAGAGGGAAAGGTCTGTGCAAAAGCCTCAAGGCGAAGTGGGAGCTGGGGCTCCTTCTGGGCTTTCGCTTTTTGTTCCATGGGTCAGTCTGTCTCTTTCCATCTCTGTCTCCCAACACCACACGGCCTTAATACCTATAGCTTAGTAGCAAAGTGCGTACACCCACCTTAATTTACGTCTTCACTAGGACCTTGGATATTTTTGTCCTTTGTTCTTTCATACAAATTTTGGAACCAGATAGCCAATTTGTCTGAAAAGCCTGGTTGGAATTGTAATTGGTATTTAATAGAATCCATAGATCAATTTTGGGAGAAATATCTTTACATATTGAATCATTTTTTCCATGAACATTGTACATGTCTCTAATTATTTAGCTCTTCTTACTAATGTATTTCAATGCCATTTTACAATTTTCTCTATAGAGTCTTGGCCATTTTTTTTTTTGAGAGAGAGAGAGAGAGTGGGGGGGGGGAAGGGGCAGAAGGAGAGAGAGAGAGAGAAATAGAGAGAGAATCTTAAGCAGGCTCCATGCTCAGCACGGAGCCCAACGTGGGGCTCGATCCCAGGACTCTGGGACCATGAACTGAGCCGAAATCGAGAGATGGATCCTCAGCCGACTGAGCCACCCAGGTACCCCTTGGCCATCTTTTCTCCAAAGTTTTTTATTTAAATTCCAGTTACTCGGGGCACCTGGGTGGCTCAGTTGGTTCAGCGGCTGACTTCTGCTCAGGACATGATTTCACAGTTCATGAGTTTGAGCCCCACAGTAGGCTCTCCCCTCTCAGCACAGAGCCCGATTCGGATCCTCTGTCTCCCCCTCTCTCTGCCCCCATCCCGCTCACGCACTCTCTCTCTGTCTCAAAAATAAATAACAACATTGAAACATTTTAAAAAATTAAATGAATAAATACCAGTTAGTTGACATAACGTGTAGTATTAGTTTCCAGACAACACTTGGTTCTCGTCCCAAGTGCACTCCTTAATCCCCATCACCTATTTCACCCTTTCCCCTGCCCACCTCCCCTCCAGTAACCATCAGTTTCTCTACAGTTAAAAGTCTGTTTCTTGATTTGCCACTCTCTCTCTCTCTTTTCCCCTTTCCTTGTTTGTTTTGTTCCTTAATTTTCACATACGAGTGAAATCATATGGTATTAGATTTATTCTGAGGAGGTTTCTTTTTGTTGGTATTATAGAACACATGTAAAAAAAATTTTTTTTAAGTTCTGCTTCAAGGATATAGCAGTACAATGGACTATAGCACGGTGACTATGAGCTTGAATGCAGCCTCCCTGGGTTTGAATCCTGGCTCTGCAACTATTTTTGTGTAAATTGCTTTAAATTACTAAAATGTTCTGTGCCTCAGTTTCTTCAAGTGCACAAGGGGATAACACATTGTTGGGTTGTTGTGATTATTGAAGTTAAGATCATTAAAGTGCTCATGATAGCACCTGGACTCAGAAAAAATGCTATGTAAATGCATGTTTTTTTCTTGTGAATATCATATATTGATTCTATATATAGTCTCCATGCTAAATTTTCATTGTTTCTCATAATTTGAGATAAGTTTTGCTTTTCTTTGTAGACCGTAAGCCAAATCAGCTGTACATAATGACAGTTTTGTTTCTTCCTTTCCAATTCTTACACCTTCGATTATTTTTCCTGTTGTCTAACCGCACCGGCTAGCACTCACAGTACAAATTAGACTAGAAGCAGAGATGGTGAATCTCCTCGTCTCCCTCCAGATTTTAAGGACAATGCTTCACATGTGGCATCATTAATAATGATGTTTAGTGTAGATTTTTAATAGATCACCTTTTTTCGGACCAGGTCTGTTCTTTTCTATCTGTATGGATGCTATAGAATACCGCGCCCCCCCCCCTTCTCTTGGCACAAGATTGGAATAGTCCGCCCTTAAGAGGTTGTTTTTCAGGGTTTTTTTATGAACCGTGGTGAACTGCTTAGATAATTTCTCCATTATTAATCTAGCTGCTGTAAGAGCTAGCTAAAGGCCGGAGCTTCAATATAACAAAATCAGGGTAAGAAAATTGTTAGACCTGTGCAAGGAGATTCGGTTAGTGGAGGCAGCAGAAGGGGCCCGTGTGGTGTTGCAGTGTGAGAATGTACTTGGAGCTGCTCAGCGAGGCTGCATTATGAATTAACAATGTCTTCCGGTGACCAGGCCTTTCACTACATTTCTACGTAAACTAACAACTCATAATAGTGTCTCTGCCTAAAACTAAATGCCATGAACAGTAAAAATAAGATTAGGGAGCATCATTTTAAAGACAGTTTATACAAAGGAAATTGCTGTCATGCTTTCTTGAAATTTTAATTATCCAATTAGGTTCTGAATTTTAACAACTGTTTACCTTTAAGACAACCATGCAATTATGTTCAGAGCAGTTATTTTACCAGACAGTAAAACTATAGGAGACTAGAAAATTCTCTCTCGTGGTTCGCAGAAAATAAGGATAAGACCATATACTAAAGGGGAAGCGAAAGAAGATAGAAGTTAATGTGTTGGAGGCTGCCAAGGGAGTCAAAACAGCATTAAATATCAGTGGGGAGTGGACTTGACTTGTTTTCCTGCTAAATTACTTTTCAATTCCCATCCCAAATGTTGCGTGTCAGTATTTCAGCTGGTGCCATTTTAAAATTCATCAAAGTACACATACATGTGGCACAAACCCAGTTCATCTGGAATTCACAAAGTTCAAAGGCTTGGTATTATTATCTTCAGAATGCTGGGATGGAGAGAGCAAAAAAAATTGTCTTCTGAAAATGTAGTCCTTTGTGTCAAGCACCCCGGGCTCGCTCAGCAATATTAGGAGAGTTGTTTTGAGCTGTTTGCATATATATCCACAAAACTTCTTTTCGTATGGCTTACAGTGGAGGGCTAGGTTTTTCCGCAGACCCTTTTTTGATGAACAGGCATTTACTGGGTCGCTATGTGTCAGGCTCTGTGGCCAATCAGTCAACGTTGCTCTTTGGTAGAACTCAAAGTAGGCTACGGTGACAAATAAACAGAAAAGTACCAAAAAATGAGAGAGAGAATTACAATGTTGTACGATAAGTGTGCATAAAGGTAAACACTGAGGATTGTGAAATTACTGAGGAAGGCTCAGCTACCTCTGCCTGTAGCGTTTGGGAGGAGGGTAAGGAGAGCTTCCGAGGAGCAACAGACTTGCGAATAGGAAGCTGAAGGAAAAGAGCTCCTTTGATGACCCGAGGAGCAGGAGCAGCTCTGGGCGTGTCACCTGCGGAGTCACACGCGGCCCCATGCACAGAAGGAAGCCACGCTTGGGTTATGTTCTGCTGTTTCCATCTTGAATTTCTTCAGGTGCCCCACGTTTTGACATTTTCATTTTTCACGAGGGCTTGCAAAGTATGTGGCCAGTCCTGCAGAAGAAATAGGGGACTACAGAAAAATCTACATATTCTCTGTCCCCTTTAGGGGCTCCCAGCCTGGGATGGAGTAAGTCGGAGAGAGGTCACTGAGGTACCTTACACAGAAGAAACAATTGACTTTGATTTTGAAAAAAGCTTTGCTGATTTCGCAAAAGGTGAAGAAAGGCATTTTAGTCTGAGAAAACAACATATGCAAAGGAAGGAAAGCATTCATTCACTGAGAACAAATATGTATCGTTTGCTGTGTTCTAGGTGCATTGCTGTGTTTCGGGTTAGAGCAGTGTTTTCAGGGACAGAGCAGTGAACAAAGCAAGGTCCCTTCCCTGGGAGAGCTCGCATTTTAGCCAGAGGTCTGGACAATAAACAAATAAATAAATAAACTTACAATGTCAGATGGTAGTAAGTACCATGAAGAAAAAATAAAGCAACATAAGAGGTTAGAGAATGGAGAGAGGGCTTTTATTTTTTTTTTAAGTTTATTTTGTTTTATTATTTTTGAGAGAGAGAGAGAAAAAGCACACACACACACACACACACACAGGGTCAAGTGGCGGAGGGGCAGAGACAGAGAATCCCAAGCAGGCTTTGCTCTGTCAGCTCGGGGCTGGATGAGAGGCTCGAAATCAAAAGCCTGAGCTGAAATCAAGAGTCAGGGCGTCTGGGTGGCTCAGTCCAGTGAGCGCCAGACTCTTGATTTCGGCTCAGGTCGTGATCTCACGGTTTGTGAGTTCGAACCCCATATCCGGCTCTGGGCTGACAGCACAGAGCCTGCTTGGGATTCTCTCTTTTCTCCCTCTCTCTGTTCCTCCCCTGCTCTCCTTTTCTTTCTCTCTCTCTCAAAATAAAGAAATAAACTTTAAAAAAAAAGAGTCAGATGCTTAACCAACTGAACCACCCAGGTGCTCCTGGCGCAGGCTTTTCAAATGCAGTTTCTGAGGCGATGGCATTTGAGTAGGGATTTGAGTGGTGTAGAGGGAACAGCCAACATGTTTAAAGTCCTAAGGCGGGACTGGCACTAAGATCTAAGAAAATATGGATGCCAGGGTGAGCGGAGCTCAGTTAGGAAGGGAAAGAGTGGCAGGCAGTGATGTGGGAGATCTGGATAGGAATCAGGCCATGGAGAGCCTTGTAGACCATGGTAAGGACTTGGATTTTATTCCAAGTGAGATGGTTGCTGTCAGAGAGTTAAGAGCAAGAGAAGAGCTTGTCCCCGAGTTATATTCTGAAAGGTTACCTTGGCTGCTCTGTGGATAACAGACCGTAGAAGGGCAAGAGGAGTCGAAGCAGATCAGAGATGGGGGTGGAGGCATTGAGATGTGCTTATATCTGGCCTATGTCGAAAGCAGAGGCAACATGATTCATGGATGGATTAGGTGTGGGGTGTGCAAAAGGATGCTTCCAAGGCTTATGAATAGCTTAAGAAAATTGAAGAATGGACTTGCCTTTAGTTTGGGCAAGTCCTATACACTTGCTTGGGTTAAGCTTAAGGGGGCTGGCTTAGGTCATGAGAAATGGGGTTTAAAGTTTACGTAAGTAAGGGAAGGGACATGGAGCCGAAGAGAGAGGTAGCAAGTATCTTAAGTCGGGTCTTAGAGATTAGGAGAAGGCGCTTGGACATTACCCTAAAAATATGGATGTCACAAAATAACATGATAAAGCCTTCCCTTCAGAAGGATTATTTTGAATGTCATGCAGGACCTCCATTTGAGACATGGGCGAGGGATCCATTAGGAGGCCATCATAATAGTCCACATGAAAGATGGCCGAAGTGCTGGCAGCTGATTTAGAGAAGAGGAGGTGGGTTTGAGAGAAAGTCCGGGATTCTTTTACACATTGATTTTTAAAAAAAAAAAAAAAACAACTGGGGGTGCCTGGGTGGCTCAGTCAGTTAAGTGTCCCACTTCGGCTCAGGTCACCATCTTACGGCTCATGGGTTCGAGCCCCTCGTCGGGCTCTGTGCTGACAGCTCGGAGCCCGGAGCCTGCTTCGGATCCTGCGTCTTCCTCTCTCTCTGCCCCTCCCCCATTCACACTTTGTCTCTCCTGTACTAACCTCCTTCTCAGTTATATTTTTGATGTTTCTTTTTGAGAGAAAGAATTGCAAGTATGGAAATCACACCAGGCCTCACTGAGCAAGTGACATGTGAATAGAGCAAAGGCTTTGATTTTGAATTCCTATACATCCATTCATTCATTCCACAAACATTTAGTGAACGTATACTGTGTCCCCAGACGCTTTGTCAGGTACTGTCATTCAGTAGAGCTTAATTTTATTTTCCCCTAACATCCGGAAGCGTAAACAATGCCACGAGTTTGCAAACTGAGGTTTAATCTGATCATAGGGCTCTTTGAAAATGCCTGGATAGTTGAAATAATGTAGGAGAAGAGTCGGTCAATTATTAGACTACAGCGCCTCAGAGAGGCCTTTGCTGACGACTCTCTGAACTGGCAGTGCTCTCCCAGACGACGCTTTCCCCACCACTTACCTGCTTCCTTTTTCTCCGTATCACTTACCACCAGCTGATATATTCTCTGTTTTGCAAAGTTATGAGGGGTTTCGCCTGTCTCTTTAACCAGAATGTAAGCCCCACGAGGTCAGAGATTATCTGTTTTGTTCACTGCTGAATTCTCGACGTTTAGTCTAACGCCGAGCACACCCTATGAGCTCTTATGCCTTTAAAAACTTTTCAGTGGTTAAATATGTAGATTTTAGGCAGGAGGGAGAAGAGGAGGAAGACCAGGAGGATGACCTTAAGAGCCCCTGACCCGCTAGAAGTTGGCACCAATAGTGAATTTTGTCGGGTACGCCTGTACAATCTGGGCCAATCCTCTCTGATCTTCTGGCATGTATTTTTGGTAGAGCTGGTCAGGTTGCTATAGCTGGCCAACCATTCTGGTTTCCCTGGGACCGAGGCTTTTCCCAAGACAGGGGATTTTCAATGCTGAGACTGAGAAAGTGGCAAGCAGATCTGGACGGTCAGCCACCCTCTGTTCAGGGGCATGGGTTCCATGTGCGAATGCAAAATGCAACCATGTGAGCCCAGTGTGGTGTTCGTAGTCTGTCTCTTTTACTCACTCATCCTGCGAAGTTGGTAATTCCCTTCCCACCCCGAGGCCTCTATTTTGTTGTTAATTTTTAATAGTATCGATTTTTTTGAGAGAGAGAGAAAGCACAGGTCGGGGAGGGGCTGAGGGAGAAGGAGGGAGAGGATCCCAAGCAGGCTCCAGCGTGGAGCTCGATCTCAAGACTGTGAGATCATGACCTGGGCCGAAATCAAGCATCAGGCGCTCAACCGATCGAGCCACTCAGGCGTCCCCGTGTTTTCAACATCTAGAGAATAAGGGTTTGAACCAGCTGGTTCCCAATGGCCTTTCCAGCTCTGACAGTGTGTGGTTCTTATTGCCATGCGTGGGAATTGAACCCATTGTACTGATCTACCACAGTGACCTCCTGAACAACGACTGAGCTAGCTAGCCAACTGAATCCAAACACTTCAATTAATAATTGGAACAACGTCAGTTGTCACTGGGAAATGACACCTACATTTCTTTTAAAATTTTATTTCAGGGGTGCCTGGGTGGCTCAGTCAGCGAAGCGTCCAACTTTGTCTCAGGTCATGATCTCAAGGTTCACGGGTTCGATCCCTGTGTCGGGGCTCTGAGCTAACAGCTCAGAGCCTAGAGCCTGCTTCAGGTTCTGTGTCTCCTCTCTCTTGGCCCCTCCCCTGCTTCTGCTCTCTCCCTCTCTCTCTGTCTCTCTCAAAAATAGACATTACAGGGGCGCCTGGGTGGCGCAGTCGGTTAAGCGTCCGACTTCAGCCAGGTCACGATCTCGCGGTCCGTGAGTTCGAGCCCCGCGTCAGGCTCTGGGCCGATGGCTCAGAGCCTGGAGCCTGTTTCAGATTCTGTGTCTCCCTCTCTCTCTGTCCCTCCCCCGTTCATGCTCTGTCTCTCTCTGTCCCAAAAATAAATAAACGTTGAAAAAAAAAATTAAAAAAAAAAAAATAGACATTACAATTTTTTTATTTTAGAAGACCTAGCACCCACTGGTGCTATTTTTTGGTGCTGTTTTCCAAATTCAAGTGATTTATGTTGGAACTGACTCCAGTAAGATTTCCTCAGTGCTGTTGATGTGGTCCTTGTTGCTCTAAGGCTGACTGGGGAAGTGGAGAGAAGGTTGTTTTTTGGTGACTCTGAGGAAAGACTTCTGTCTGCCCCAAATTGTTCATACATTTGCTCCTGATGCCTTGAAATCTATTAATAATGATCTAAAATTTCTAAATTGAATTAGAAATAAGGGAAATACTTGTATTTATCATGTGTATCATAACACATTCATAGTCCCTCATTCAAAATGGAGTGTAAGGGCCGGTATTACAATTCTTTTCTCAACATAGATTATCAGGGAAGAACAGGAAGACACAGAGGACTAAAAGGCCAAGATTGGGAAGAAGGCAAAGAGCTTACCTTTGAATTGGGAAAGGCTGTGGGATCAGACCTCACCATTTTGCCCAAGGCGCCATTATGGACCTGGTATCCCCAAATCCTTGTCATCCTCTGAGGGCTGGGTCCCCAGATTAGTCAAGTAGTATTTTTCCAGTGACAACCTTCGATCTCATGCTCTTTATTATTTTTATTCTTTTCCCCCCTCAGACTGATTTACTACTTCCGCACCGATGACACACACATTTGTCTGACCTGCAATCCTCGTGAGTTCTCTTAACTCTAATCAATTCCCAGATCGTTGACATCAAATTTGAGCTCATACATAACTGCAGTTAATATTACATGTCAGAAGAGAGATGAAATATTTGCTGTGGCTGGTAAATTTCCACGGAATGAGTAAATTTTTACCTGCCTTGCTTCCTTGCCTGCATTTAGTCCAACTTCTATATGTAGAAGTGTCATAGTCACTGTGTCATATTCACTTGTCTCTTCACTTTCCCTTCTTGCCTCGCAGTCTGGCTGGGTTTTGCCTCGACACCTCGAATTGAATCCACTTCCTCCCTTTAGCTTCAAAATGCATTGAGTATAGACTTTTTAAAAAAGAATTCTAGTCTCATATTTTCAACCATGGTTGAGCGCTACCATGGTTTGGATGCCGTCTTTTAGTTTGACCTTATTTTTCTGAACACAGTAGTCTCATATTAGCCAGACTATATAACTGAAGGGAACTATATTTACGTACTCATAGAATTTCTCAGGTCTGAAGAAGCCAGGGAGGCCATTTGTTCCTAACTCCATATACGGTACTTGAATATGGTCCGTATTTAAATATCTCAACTGATAGGAGCTCAACATTTTGGAAAGCAGCTCAGTGTAACACAGGGTAGCTTGACCTGCTGGAAGTATCTGTCTTACTTCAGCCTGAAGTCTGTCTCCTTAGATGTCTGGCCATGGATTCTAGCTCTACTCCTTGAGACTACCCAGAATAAATGCCCTTTGTCTAAGTAATAGCCCTTTTGAGATTTGAAAAAGAACAATGTTCTTGTGTGTTACCTAAATCTTACCCTTTCCAAATTACACGGTCCTGTTCCTCCCCAAGTTCCTTGTATGACGCGGTCACAAGTCCGTTCGCCATTACTCGTTCTCATCGCTGGTCATACTCCTGGGTATGACGCTCATTCCGTGGATGCCTATTAGAACTAATGGAGAATACTTACGTTATTCCCTATTTCGTTGCACAAATTTTGCTTCTGCTGCCTACATTTGCAGTAACTTTTTTTTTAACGCTCATACTACACTAGTGGTTCTCAAGCCCTGGTCCCTGGACGGGCAGCATCAGGATCAGCTTCACTTGGGAATGTGTTAGAAATGCAAATTCTCAGATTGGCCCCCAGACCCGTTGAATTAGAAACTCTAGGGGGTGGAGCCCCAGCCAACTGCTTTAACAAGCCCTCCTGCTGACTGTAAACGCATGCTCCAGTTTGAAAACTGTTGTATTCTTAACTGACACCCAACCCCCTAAATATCCTTTCTATATGCTGCTTCTACGCCAAACCTCCTGTCCCTAGTACTTAAATATTTGGCTTACGTTTGCCGAATTATTCTGCATTTCATCAGATTCATTTCACTGCCTCATTTTGGCCAATGTTTCTCGCATTTTTATTCTCAGAGTTATGTCACCAAGACGGTGATATAGGTAGTTCCTGACTTCAGTCCCCCTCACAAGAACAGCTAACAGCTCTCCAAAGACAAGACCACGAGAGAGTCCTAGAACGCGGGAGTGGGGCCGAGGTGCCCGGCTGCCCCACAGAGGCCAGGACACAGGGTAAGAGACCAGTTGCACGCTGGCTGACCTGCCTAGGCTGCCCCTCCCCGCGGGCTGCCTCAGCCCCTTGCAGAGGGTGCTGGTTCTCTTCCACGGGGTACTTGCTCCCCTCACCAATTTGGCTTTGTGGCAACTGTAATTTTGATAAACTTGAATCAAATGTTTGTTTTGAAAAGGTTCCGTTTTGGGGATGCCTGGGTGGCTCAGTTGGTTGAGCATCTGACTCTTGGTTTTGGCTCAGGTCATGATCTCACAGTTTGTGGGTTCGAGCCCCGCATCGGGCTCCGCACTGATGATGCAGAGCCTGCTTGGGATTTTCTCTCTCTCTGTGTCTGCCCCTCCCCTGCTCTGTCTCTTTCCCTCTCTCCCTCTCCCCCTCTGTCTCTTTCTCTCTCAAAATAAATACACAAACTTAAGAAAAAAAAAAGCTTTGCTTTGGGCACCTGCGTGGAGTGGCCGGACCTGACTTACGGGTTTTTAGGGTAACTGGTTTCCCTGGCGAGAAGAGCCTAAGATACGTGACACAAAACGGATACAGACAGAGCGCTGTGGGCACTCAAAGAAATGAGAGCTCACCGCTCAGGGATGATTAGGGAGTCTTCACAGCAGATTTTGAAGCTGGGCAAAGTAGACGCGTGAGAGGGATCCCCTGCCCGTGAAATGGCGCGAACAATGGTGGCAATACTTGCAGAATGGCCGGGACTCGTGGCTGGTAACGTGGTAAGTCAGAAGCAAGAGAAGGCCAGTGGGTTGAGGCTCTGTCTTCGCAGGTCTGGAGTGCCCGGCTGAGCCCTTTGAACTTACTGCTACAAGCTGGGAAAGGCAGTTGAATGCTTTCAAGCTGGAAAAGGACATTCTTGAAGCTGTGTTTGACCGTTGCTTCTCGACCGTCTCCCCCACATCCAATTGCTCATTAAAAATCACTCTTCTGGGGCCCCCTGGGGGGCTCAGTCAGTTAAGGGTCCAACTCTTGATTTCAGCTCAGGTCATGATCTCGTGTCGTGGTTCGTGAGCTCAGGCCCCGCGTCAGGCTCTGTGCTGACGGTGTGGAGCCTGCTTGGGATGCTCTGTCTCCCTCTCTCTCTGCCCCTCCCCGACTTGTTCTCTCTTTGTCTCCGTCAAATAAAGAAACATTAAAAAAATTAAATACACAGGGCCAACAATATTCTCTCCTCACCGGCATCCCTACGTAGGCCATCTGGAAGACCTACCAGACTTGCCCTTCAGCTTCAAATGTACCATTGCGTTGTTTTCATTTTGCGTCCTATTGCATTCAAGACCCTTTCCACTATTCCTAAGATGCTTCACCGGCTTTTCTCCTGCCCCAACACACACACACACACACACACACACACACACACACACACACACACCCTGACCTTCCTTTGTCTCTTACCAACCGCACAGGAATTCTTAGTTGTGCTATATCACAAGGATTCCCTCATGTTGCTAGGCTTTTCCAAATTGATTTTCAGTGGTTGCATAATATTTCAGTGACAATCGTCTGCTGTTGCACACTTAGATCCCTGCAATTTTGAGAGGTTGTAAATTATCTTCATGTTTGTATTCTTTTATTTCCTCAAGATAGATTTCCAGAAATGGGACAACTAGCTCAAAAGCGATTCTTTGCAATTCTTTGGACGTATTTCCAAATTGCTTTCCAAAAGTAATGTAAAAGAGTGTTCACTTCTCTGCCCTCTACCCTGCTCAAAGCTCTTACCAGGAGTGGGGGAATCCCGGCATTTAAACGAATGGATCGTGACTTCTGTCTCATCGTTGGGTCATGATGTATGTTTGGTATTTGTTTTTTTGTTGTTGTTGTTGTTTTTCTGAGATTGTTTACTTTCCTGTGTACGCTTACCTACGTGGGTCTTTACTGATTTGATAATCTCTATATATACTTAGGATACTAAGCCTTTGCTCTTTGGTTTTACTGACTTGTATGTTTGGCCAGAAGAAGTAGCACAGCTCTCGAGTATACTTAGAAATACCAAACATTACAGTTTCCTAGGGAAAGAACTTCTGGCAGAACGGTACTGGTGGGCAATGTGTGGTATATTGGCATGGCTGGTATAGTTTCAGAAGCCACAGAATAATTTCATACAAAAAAAGGTATTTCTCATTGGCAAGCAATATCAAAATCTGAGGTTGGGGGGCGCCTGGGTGGCGCAGTCGGTTAAGCGTCCGACTTCAGCCAGGTCACGATCTCGCGGTCCGTGAGTTCGAGCCCCGCGTCAGGCTCTGGGCTGATGGCTCGGAGCCTGGAGCCTGTTTCCGATTCTGTGTCTCCCTCTCTCTCTGCCCCTCCCCCGTTCATGCTCTGTCTCTCTCTGTCCCAAAAATAAATAAAAAATGTTGAAAAAAAAAAAATTAAAAAATCTGAGGTTGGGATACCAAGATCTGAGCTTACCTTGTGTTTATCATTTTTTCTCTCCCTTTCCCTGTGTAATGCACATTAACTCATAACATTGTTCTCATGAGTTGGCTTTTGGTTCAGCTGCTTTTGAGGAATAAATAACTGTAGCTCACCCAAACTTTTCAGGTATTTGTGACCACAGACCATGTGAACATAGAATTACTCCTATGTGTTTTGCTTCCATTCATTAGAATGACGAGTATGAGGGATGCTTTCCCCTAAAATAGGGTTTTATAAAAATTCTTAGAAAGTCATCTTCCATAATTATTCTATGGCTCAATTTAACTAAAAAGCACAATCATAGGACCTTTGATTACCAAGTCACAGAAATATTCCCTTTGGAATAAACATCACAGCATCACTAGACCTGTCAATGACCTTTCCTTGTCTCTAGGGAGCAGGGCAATGGAGGTGGGAGACATTCACATTTTTTCTGTAGTTGGGCATGTTCTTTTGCTTCGTAGTCCTCTGGTGTGCAGTTATATCTGAGGTCCCCTCTCCACTTCCCATCCCAACCTACACAGAATTGGAAATAGTGGTGGCTGTGGTTGCAGCGGTGGTGGCTGGGCATAAAAGATGCTCATTCTCTCAGAAAGAATCATAATGGTGGATGCTGGCATTTTCCTAAACTCTGTATTATTTTAGACCAGAATTTGGGGCTTTTCCTCTTGATACCCCTCAAGTCCACTAAGGCTGTCCTTTGCACATGATGGGTGCTCAATAAAATGTCTGTGGGATGTAAGCAGGGATCTGAATAATGTAAATCATTATGGGATGTCAATGGTGTGAATTTAAAGGTGAACCTGAAACTCTTCAGTAAAGCGTATTTATGGAAACAAGCCGAAAAAGAGTTGTAAAGACCACGGCAAATTTAATGTCAATTTTTGACCAGGCAAGTCTGTCTATTGTTTGTGCCTCACCCGTGGGTTGGGAGAACTGGTTCAGAATCCACTTTTAGCATGGAAACACTTGGTAGTGATGTTGGTGGGGAGAGGAAATATAGCCTTTCTCTCGATAGCATATTCTACATCGAGGGGGAGGGGACACAAGGGAAGAAATGGGGGGTGGGAGAGAGAATGAGAACGTACTATTTCAAATTTCCCTGTCCCCACCATAAGTGAAATCAAGTGGATGGGCTTTATGTACAAAGCATCCAGTCTTGGTGTTCCTTTGCCACCATAGCTTAAGACTCCTCATGTAGGTTGACTTTTAGAACGAAAGACGACAGTAGGGTGCCTCGCTGGCTTAGTTGGGGAAGCACACAACTCTCGATCTCGGGGTCGTGCGTTCTAGCCCTAGGTTGGGCATAGAACTTAAAATTAAAACACAGAGGAAGGGAGGATGACAGTTTCTACTGTCTCCTCACGACCTTTCCCATACCTTACTAAGAATTCTAGCTTTGCATTGATGTCTCTCCTCTGGAATCAGGATTTAGGGGGCACCCTCGCAGAGTAATTTCAGGAAAATCAGGTTGATACACCCTAGTGCTCTGTTTCAGATGAATATTAAGAAGCAAAGTACTGTGGAAATGGTACTGTCTCCCTCAGAGGGGGCTTGGTATGCCCTCTAAATTATAGATATAATCGCTTTGTGTCAGCTAAGTGACGGCTGTACCATCGGTTTCAGGAGTAGAATTTAGGGATTCATCACTTACATATATCACCCAGTGCTCATCATAACAAGTGCCCTCCTTAATACCCCTCACCCACATAGCCCATCCCCCGCCCACGTCCCCCCATCAACCCTCAGTTTGTTCTCTATCGTTAAGAATCTCTCATAGTTTGTTTCCCCCTCTCTTGTTACCCCTTGCCATATGTTCATCTGTTTTGTTTCTTAAATTCCACATACAAGTGAAATCATATGGTATTTGTCTTTCTCTGACTGACTTATTTCTCTTGGCATAATATTCTCTAGCTCCATCCACGTCATTGCAAATGGCAAGATTTCATTCTTTTTTTCTTTTTGATGGCTGAGTGATATTCCATTATATATACACATATACACCACATGGAAGGGTGAATTCAGATCAGAACTGAGATTAAAGTGAAAAGAGAGAGAAAGTTTGGAAAGTGCAGGGAAACTCCCCCTACTCCGTAAAATGAAGACCATTCTTAGCAAGGGTAATTCCTATAGGTCACGGGCAATCAAAGCTTGGAGTGGAGGTGTGCTCAGACTAGTTTCCACAGAGTTGTTGATGAGGCTCTTGTAAACAAGATAGTTTATGGAAATAGGCTACTCTATTAGCTGGTATATAATAAGCTTCGTAAACTAGCAGCCAGTAAGGATAGCATATTATCGTAGAAAGACAGATTTTCCCAGTTTCACCATTTCCTAACTGTAGGGCCTTAGGCGGGTAACCCGATCTGTCTGAGCCTCAGCTGTCTTTTCAGCAAGATGGAGACAATGATAATAATTCAGCTCATAGAATTGTGAGGATTAGATCAGATCAAAGTACATCCAACCCCTAGGAAAAAGATTAACTCACAGTAGCTTTCAACGTGGCAGCTCTAACTGAAATGGCCACTGTTTGCGATGTCACATGATGTCTCTCGAGTGTCTCTGCTACACGATCTTTCCCTAGCTGCCCTGAGACTGCTTTCTGTACCGCACCGGTTCTCACCATTCTCCAAAGAATGGATCGCTACACCTGTTTTATGATGGTGATTGCACTTAATCTGTTCTGAATTCACCATGGAAAAATAAATAGTTCAATCCCACTACCGTGCATGAGAGGAAACAGGGTCCAAAGAGGAAAGGGATTGCCCAACTCGGGCAGGTTTGCCGCTGTCGGGACTGAGCTGGGACCTGAGTCTATTGACTGCTTGTCTGGGGTTCTTTCCTCAGTGCCACCATGACCTCTCTTGGGGAGCGCCTGCTGTTTTTAGCACCCAGATCATTTGGAGATTATGAGACGGAGCCTGCCTACTCCTTCTTTTCAAGTAGAGAGATTACTTTCCTAGTTTTGCTTTTGTTTTGTGTTCATGTCACTAGATTGAATTAAAATTTAAAAATTCAGCTCCTTGGTCACAGTAGACACAGTTCAAGGGGTCAATAGCAGCATGTGACAAAGGGCTATATCGTGTAGTATGGATATAGGACATTTCTCTCATCGCAGAGGTCTTAAGGTTCATAAGGCTGTACAGCCTTCTCCCACTGAGGAGAGACTTCAGAAAACCAGGCCCCCAACTGGACCAGGTCTTACCTTGGCCACCTGCCCACTAGAGTCACTGAACAGAGCTTGCCCTCGTTTCTCTACAATGGCCAGAAGGGACAGACATTTTATTTTTATGAATGTTTACATCTATATCTATGCCTTACATATTTACATATATATAATATGATTTACATTATATTATACGAATCTCCTGATTTTTCTTTAGATGAGAAAGCTTAATTTCCTGTGTATTAGAGGACCAGTCTCATAGGAAAAGAGCAAAAGAGTTGCTAGCTGTCTATGGTCATGGTACTTTCTACTGCTTATACAGAAGAGTCCTTGCCTATCAGGAAGAAAGGGACCCATCGTGTTGTGGCACTGACTTATAAGCAACTATGCCGCTTTAATGGAGGCGGGTGTAAAGGATTGTAAGAGCATATATTTCATCAGTGTCTCAAAGTGGTATCTGTTCACTGCAGCACTATTCGCAATAGCCAAGCTATAGAAGCAACCTAAGTGTCCATCGACGCATGAAGGAATAAAGGAGGTGGAATATGGATCTGCCCTGAGGAAGAAGGAAATCCTGCCCTCTGCGACCACATGGATGGCCCTTAAGGGCACTATGCCAAGAAAGATGAGCCACACAGAGAAAGACAAATGCTGATATCATTTATATGTGGAATCTAAACCATCTAAAAACAAACTCAGAGAAACTAAGAGTAAAATGATAGTTACCAGGGGTTGGGGAGTGGGGGAGTTCAGGAGATGTTGCTTACGGTGCAAAGTTATAACCAGTAGGTAAATAAGTTCTGGAGATCTAATGCATAGCCTGGCGATTCGATTCAATAATACTGTATTGTAAACCTCAAAGCTGTTAAGAGACTAGGTCTTCATTGCCTTCACCGCAAAAACAAAATTGTGTGCTGAGGTAGAGATGTGAGCCAACACTATGGTGTAATCATATTACAATATATAAATGTATGCCTTAAACCTACACAGTACTGTATGCCAATTATATCTTAATAGAAGAGGTTTTTAATTTACTTTTCACAATAGCTTTCACATATTTGTGCCTATATGGTTCATATGCTTCTGATTTATGGTTTGGAATTGGATCAGCTGGGCTTTTGTTCTGAAAATACTTGAGGAAAGGAGATTAATCAGGAAACTTATTCTGGGCTAGGAACTACATACTTACACTGGGCTAAAAGGATGGGAAGTGAGAGGAAGGGACTTGAGGGCTTAAGCAAGGGGGGTGACGCCAATCATTGAAATTTGGAAACCTGGGGAAGGAATAGAGCAGTTTCTAACTCCGATATAAATTCCCCCGCCCTGTTTTTATATCCCGTAGGTCATTTCACTGAAAATCCAGTAGGGAGTGGAAGGTATTAAATTATCATCACAAATCCTTGTAGAATTTTCATTTTAGAAAGATGTTTAATTTCCATGACATTTAGGTGGGCAGAAACTGCTACAACCCCATAGGTTCGGTTTCTGAGGACAATTTCCACTGGATATTTTCTAGTCTAGAACGTTAGTATATTGTTATTTTTTAAAATTATGAAAGCATTAAATGCTTATAGAAATTTTAGAAAATGCTAACAGGTATATAAAGGTATTTTAAAAATCATCTATAACCTTCTGCTCCAAAACAACGTCATTAACCTCTTGGTAAATTTGATTCATGCCACAAATATTCAATGGAACATCTGCCTTGTGCCAGGGACTGATTGGGCAACAGAGGTATATATCAAGGAATAAAACAGGCAGAGCCCAGGCATTCATGAAGCTTACATTTTAGAAGGAGGGAAAATCAATAAAGTATTAAATAAAATAAATCAATCCATAAAATAATGTCAAATACTAAATACTGTACAGAAAAATGTAGCCAAGTAAGGCTGATAGAGTGATGGAGATACAATTATAAACAAACAGGTAGGAAGTCTAAGACCATGGTATTTGGGATTGGAGCTAGACGAAAAAAGGATCCAGTTATGTGAAGGTTAAGAGGGAAAAGCATTTCAGGTAAGTGGAGATAGATTGCAAAAGGCAGCCATTTGATGTATTCAAGGAACTAGCAAAAGTTCCTTTTTTCTGACTAGTTTCTGTCAATATGGCTGCAGCATTGGCAGAAAGAAGGAGGGTAAATCACGCTGAAGTTGGAGAAACAGGCCAAAATAAAACACAAAAAACAAAAACAAAAAAGAGAGGGTCTTCATCGTGTAAGTGTGATAGGAAGACATCACAGTGTGTTAATCAGGGGAGAAAAGTGACTTGATTTATATTTAAGGCAATTGCCTTGACCGACCTACGAGGTGCCATCATGCTGGAATTTTCCTCTGTTGGCTCTCTTGTTTGCTCAAGTCCCTCTTTTTCTGTTTGTGGGTTTCCTTCCTTATTTTGGTCTTCCAAATTCTCCATAGCTTTATTTTTAAAAGTGCAAAGATTAATTTGTAGGCACTGCTTATCTGAAAATACATTTTCCTTGTACTGTTGATTGATATTTTTTCCTTGATATAGAATTCTAAGTTGAATGTCATTTTCTCTCATTCTGCAGGCATTGCTTCATTATCAAATTAGCTTCCAGTAATGCTGTCAAGAAGTTTGAGGGCACCGTAATTCCAGATTCTTTGTGGGTAACCTATTGTTCTAACCTCTCTGTAAACTTTTAGACTTCTCTCTTTATCCCCAGAGTTCTGAAAAGTCATGATACGCCTCAGTATGGTGCCTTTAGCCCGCAGTGTGCTGGGGAAAAGACAGGACTTTACAAATTATAACCTCTTGTTCTTCAATTCTACAGATTGTGCTTGTGGTTTAAATACATGTCTGCTCTGTTCTCTTTTTCCCTCCTTCCCCTTCCTTCCCTTCCTCCCTCCCCATCTCCCTCTCCCTCTCTCTTGTTCTCTCTATATATAACTCATTATAATTCAGATATCTTAAATTGATTCTCTAATTTGTTTATCTTTTTTTTTCTACTGTGTTTCTGATTTTTGTTTTAAATTCCACTTTTTGCATGATATGCTGGTGTCTATTGCCCGGTTTCTACTGAGATTTTTAAAAATGTGGATATATATTTTTATTTTCGAAGACCATTTCCTTGTTTGGGGGATGTTTGTTTTTCAATATCCTCTTTTCCTATTTTATGGATTTAATATATACTTTATCTGAGATAGTTAATGATTATTAATAAAATTCTTAATAATATGTTTTGCTCCTTAAATTATTTGTTTCTTAGTATTTTTCGTATGCTTGTGTGTAAAGGTCTCTATCTTTCCTTTGGAGAATTTTCTCGAAAGTCTGTTGTCCCTTGGATGTTTGCATGTTTCAGAGTGAGACAGTAAAAGTGCATTTGGAAATTCTGAGCAAGTGCATTGCACCGCTGACCTGTGGACTTCAGGGGCCCACATGCCAGAACTTATAAGTCATTTATCCGGAAACGGATATTCTAATTTACCCCCTTGGGATCTGGCCTAGATTCTGAGAATTGTTCTGGTGAAGGGAGATCAGAAATGTATATTTACCGGGGTGCCTGGGTGGCTCAGTCGATTCAATGCCCGTCTCCTGATTTTGGCTCAGGTCATGACCCCAGGGTTGTGGGATCGAGCCCTGCGTTGGGCTCTGTGCTGCGGGTGGAACCTGCTTAAGATTCTCTCTCTCTCCCTCTGCTCCTCTCGCCTGCTTATGCTTTCTCTCTCTTTTAAAAATTTAAAAAGAAAAAAAATGAATTAAAAAAAAGAAATCTATATATACCTATTTTCGTATGTTCTTTAATGATTTGGTGCTTTAAAGGTAGCTCCTTAATCCATTTAGAATACACGATAGGATATTACAGCATAACATACATAATGTAAAATAGCCTAATGTAACGTAATGTAACATAATCAGTATATGTATATAGTCCAGTGGTCTTAGACAGAGTGTGAGTTTGAATCTCAATTCCACCCGTCACTAACTGCATGACCTTTGGCAAGTTACTTACTCTCTCTGTGTCAATTTCCTCTCTGTAAAAATGAGGATGAATAGAATCTAACAGTCGCTGGCATACTTGAAGCACTATGTAATGATTAGTTATCATTATTAACTACTCTGTATCAGTACCAGAGCGTCGTAGAATTACAACTACAGTGTTTTAAGACCTGTGGAAGAACAACTAGCCTTTTTTCTGTGGCCTCATCTGATAAAACTGGGACTAATTAAAAGAAGCCTTGGGGAGAGGAATTTGGTCAAAATAAGGAAAAGAAGGCCTTTACGAACTATTCATAAGTTTCCAAAGATGGAATAGACCACTTCAAGACTTGATGAGTTTTCTGTCAGTGGAAATGTCCAAGAGAATGTTTGTGAACCATTTTGTGGTACAGTCAGAAAGCATTCCTAGTATTAACAGGCTATTTGCACTGAATGAACATTTAAACCCTTTTAAAAATCTGATATGTTGGGGCGCCTGGGTGGCGCAGTCGGTTAAGCGTCCGACTTCAGCCAGGTCACGATCTCGCGGTCCATGAGTTCGAGCCCCGCGTCAGGCTCTGGGCTGATGGCTCGGAGCCTGGAGCCTGTTTCCGATTCTGTGTCTCCCTCTCTCTCTGCCCCTCCCCCATTCATGCTCTGTCTCTCTCTGTCCCAAAAATAAATAAAAAACGTTGAAAAAAAAATTTAAAAATCTGATATGTTGCAATCCCAGCACTACACTCAGAGAACATGAATGGGTCAGCGAGGCAGAAAAAAGTGTCGTGCTGGCCCTAGTGTTTAGTGGCTCTCCAATTTTGACCACGCAAAAATGAAAGACAGTCTTTGTTAAACTATAATGGACCATCATAGACAACAGAACTGAAATCACGTGTATAAAAAGTATGAATTCTGGGGGGAAAAAGTTCAAGCGCAAAGAAAATATAAAAATTTAGCTACGTTTGGAAATGGCTAGGCAAAACTGCTTCGTGACCAAAGGAAATTGATTCAGTTTCCTCCTCCTCGGTGGAATTTATAATTCAATGAAATGAACAATCAATGTCATTATAATTGGTATTAAACATAATGTAATGAGTGGGTGGCCAGTGGTTGTGGGGAAGGTAGAAATCATTTACGCTGTAAGGCGAAACACCTTTCCTGGCTTATATGAGCAAATGTGTTTGTTAATGTTCTGAAATTCAGAATTCCTTCCCAGTCCTTCAGGTTATCCTATGTAAAGACACCTTTATCTCCAATTTTATTTATCTTAAATTTCATTTTCCTTTCCAATAATTACTGAGTTCTGCTAGCAATAACACTCACTGTGACAGTTCTGTGTATTTAAAGATCCTAAGTACCGAGGAGATTGAAAGCAAATGACTGCTGCTGAGTGACTGTGACAAAAGTGACTCACTAGGAGCTCTTAAGTACTGAATTCTGAAAGGTGATAGTCAGTCTAACACTTGGGAAAGGGCACAGGGGTTAGAAAATCAATGGGGATAAAAGAAAGCACAAACTATATCTACCTGCCTCGCGGAATTACTCTGGCTCTTAAGGTATATCAATCTACTTTTTTATTTTAGAGAGAGAGAGAGAAAGCATGATCAGGGAAGAAGGACAGAGAGAGAGAGAGAGAGAGAGAGAGAGAGAGAGGATCTCAAGCAGGCTCCATGCTTAGTGCAGAGCCCGATGCAGAGCTCAATCCCACGACCCTGGGACCGTGACCTGAGCCAAAATCAAGAGTCGGACGCTCAATCAACTGAGCCATCCAGGGGCCCTAGTATAACGATCTTGATCCCAATCATTCTTTCTGCTCTTCCTCCAACTCTCAGAATCCCTGCATGTCCCTGTCTGCTGGAGGTAACTTAACCACTCAGTGGCAACCTCCCCATGCATAGCACTGGCCCATTCGTAACTGAGCTATTTAGTCTAAACGTCAATACTTCAATACTCTGTTCAGCAAGGATATATGGAAAAATACATCTCCTAGTCTTTGAAAATAGGTTCATCAACTTCCACCACTATTGCATTGACCTTGACAGGTTCCTTTCATTGTATTCTAAGTCAGTGCCGTAAAAAGTCATTTGCAAATAGCCCAATCGCATAACATCAAGGGAATGGTAAAGTAAATTATGGTACATCCACATGATGGACCATTATCTAGCTATTAAATGATGTTTACAAAGAGTTTTTAATGACATAGGAAAATGCTAATGATAGAATGCCTGGTGAATAAAAATAGGCTACAGAAATGTTGCAAGAAATAGGACTTAAACCATCTAAGAAAATATGATGTATATAAAATAGTATAATTTATAATATTTGGAGCACATAGACCAAATGTTAAATGTATTTAAGTGCACTTGTGTGTGTGAGTGTGTGAGTGTAGTGCTAGAAATAAACATGAGGCCAACAGTGATTATAGATGAAAAAATTACAAATGATTTGCGTTTTTTGGTTTATATTTTTCTCTTCTTTTTCCCCTTTATCCTACCATATGCAAGCAATGCTTTTATAATCAGTAGAAAATAAGAATTCTTTATTCCAAACAATTGTCATAGCCGGACAGTATTTGCTATTATAGGAGGTTTTGTTCACTGATTCCCCTTATTCTCAGGATATACTCAGTTAACTGTGTTTGAGCTCTGAAATCAATTCATCACCTAGGTAGTGGAGATCTGCATCTCTGACTGCTTCTTACCTTGAGTGCTAACAGTTTCCCTAGACCAATGGAGAAGCTTGACCTTGCAGACTGTGGTTTAAAAATATGCGAAGTAATCAAAGAGCTATATGACTACAGACTCTTTGTGCTATCAGTCGGATCCTGTTTGATGAAGTGGATGTTGCAGTAGGCTGAATAATGACCTCCCCCCCCCCAAAGATATTTTCCATGTCCTAATCCCTGGAGCCTGTGAGTGTCACTTTATATGGAAAAACAAACGACTTGGTAGATGTGATTAAATTGAGTATGTTGAGATGGGGTCTTGAATGCAATCACACGTGCTCCTGTAAGCAAGAGGTGGAGAGAATTCAAACATGAACAGGAGAATACAAGGTGACCACAGAGGCAGAGTCTGGAGCAATGTGAACCCAAGCCAAGGGATGCTGGCAGCCATAAGAAGCTGGAGGAGGCAGGGAACGAATTCTCTGCTGGAGCCTTGGAGGGAGTAGGGCCTGGCCAACACCTTGACCATGGCCCAGTGAAAATGAGTTCAGACTTTAGATCTCCAACGTGCGAGGGAATGAAGTTCTGTTGTTTTAAGCCACTAGGTTCTTGGTAATATATTACAGTATCTAGAGGAATCTAATATATGGTTGTTGTGGCATGCATGAAACATGGTCTCTGCCTATGAATATTCAAAGACGAGGGGTAGACTAAGTCACAAAGAGAAAATTATAATATGTTGTTAAACATGACTGACTCTCCCTGTGGGGTCCTGAGAAGTCATTTAAGAGGACAGATGATCTAGGCGTCAGGTCTTAGAGAATTAGTGCATACAAGCGACGGGATTTGCCAACCAATCTTATAGGCTGGGGGAACTAGCCCTTTGAGGAAAATGATTTGTGGTTTCAGTCCCATTTGGGTTGTACGGGGCTTAACTGGTGGCAGTGGTGAGTGGGGCACAATGGAGAGGCTACTGGACTGAATCAGGAGATACACGTTTTGTCATTGCTGTGCCACTGTGTGACATTAGGCAAGTCACTTCTTAGATCTGTGCCTCGATTTCCAGATACAGGTCTCTCCTGCTATCTGAAATTTAGAGTGTTCCTAGGAAGCCTTCCTTAAGCCAAAATGGTGAGAAGCAATGAAGCAATTACCACCAATTTATATGGAAAAATTTATAAGCATTCCCAGACCCAAAAAATAACCTCTCTGGGGCTTTTCGGACACCTTAGGACATACCTTACAAACAGATGCACAAAATAAATCGAGATAAAGCACAGATGCTCACAGACCCAGTTCAAAGCTCTGGTGGCTTGATGCTGAGAGCTGTGTGTACTGAATGCTCTTTCACTTTTTGCCTTTTTTCATAAAAGTGAAAGTCCTCTTTGGATTTCTTTCAGTTAGTGAAAACGGATACTAACGTAGGTCTTTCATAAAAGCTAAGTGGCATAACGCAAACCTTCAAAAAGCGGTGGATAGCTGTATCTAAAACGCAAAGTTTGGACTAGATTTCTAAGAGCCTCTCGCCATTCGAAATTTCCTTAAGCCTATGTTCCCACAACACTAGGGGACTGAAGATTGAGAAGCAGTACGTATGGACTAGTACATTGTAAGTATTTGTAAGACTGAAGTAAGTGTTCATAAAAATTCACATGAGCCACCCAGGTGCCCCCAAATGACAAATTTAAAATAAAGTACATAATATTTTGCTATAAGAGTGGATTTATACACATGTAATCCCATGTAAATATTTGGACATTTATGCAACAGAAATACTCAGAAGACATCCAAACTTTGATCGCATAGTATTGCGTTTACCAAATTTTCTACGATTAAAATGTTTATGTTAAATTAAAACAGACTCCTGGCCCATATTTAAATAATGGGGCTATAGACATTGAAGTGGAATCTGAGGGAGAAAAGATGAATGAGAGCAAAAAAGGTTAACACTGGGCAAAATATGCTTTTTAGTCTTCACATGATGCCACAGTGATGGAGTGTAGGGTGGAGAGGCTGGAATGGTTTCATCAACCCAGCTTCCTGAAAACAAACAAACAAACAAACAAAAAAACTTGCTCCGATCCTTTGTTGAAGCCTTAGTTAGAAGGTTAAGACTGTCCCCCTAAGGTGGTAGGTGCGATGAGGTAGGATTGACTCAGAGGCTATTATTATTCAATTTCCCTTTCCTACTAATCTAAGGAGGAGCCAAGCTCATAGTCTGTTCTCTTCATGGCGTTATGACCAGTTCTCTTCTATCAGACCATAGATGACTTTGCATCGATGGTGCACATCCATATGAATCCGAAATCATCTGTGGATTGGACTTCCCTGAGGAAGTACTCCAAGAGGAGCCACGGTGAGTCCGGTGGAGGAAGAATTGGCTGTTGTGCAGTGTGATCTTTCAGGCAGAAACAACAATAAGGACAACAGGCCAGGTGAGGAATAGCTTGTTGTAAGGAGAGAACCACGCAGGCTTTGGCATTGCTGCTACGGAAACTCTGGGACAGAGCCTGGTGCAAATTGAGTGTAGAGTTCACCAAGGGCCAGGTCCCAGAGCCTTTTGTATTTATGGCCAAGAAGCTTGGACTTGAACTGGCAAGCCAATGGAGAACCTTTGAAAGTAATATTGACATTAGGGTCAGGCGGACCGATAGCTGGAGGAATACACATGAAAGGAAACCATTTTGAATTCCATATGTAAATAATGCCAGGCATTTAACAAAGCTTGCTGAAGAATCAGCATAGTTCAGAAGGGAAATTATAAAAATACACATCAAGCCATCATATAAACTCAGGGTTAGAGCAATGGCTCTGACTTAAGGCAGTGAGTTGAGGTTAGATTCAAGGGCCAGGATTTCTTTTGGGTAAGTTATCTGCTAGGAGCTTCTGTACTTCAGAGTTGCCTGAAGACAGATTCTATTTGTCTTAAAGGATCATGTCCTGAATTAAGGTGAAGTTCCCTTAGCAGGACTTTTTAAAGGCTCTTTACTTATCTCCTTGCCTTTGGTCTTTCTTCCCTTTATTCCACTTTACACGCCGTGATCTGATTTATCTATCAAAGCACGACTGTGATCATGCCCTTGTTACAAAACCACCATTGACTCACATCCCCATTTAACCACTGTCTAAAAATACAAATCTAGGTTTTTCTGTCCTCGGCTCTCTGGTTCCAAGCTAAGGTTCTCACGTTATCTCCTCTTATTCCTTTGCATATACTAAATACTACATCCGAATTAAACAACTGTTTGCTTCCCTTACCATCCTGTGTGTTTCTGACCATGGTTGTCCCTCGTGTCCTTGTCATCTGTGCCCATCTGCCTTCTGTCATCCCTTAGGGCTTAGCTCAGGTATTGTGCTCTTCTGTGATACTTTTCCTGACCCACCTTGCACAATTCGTGCTGGCTGTCTTTTCTCTTTCCCTGACCCTCTTCACGGTATTTTGTCTACGTCTGTCTTAGAGTTCCTTGAATTTTCTACCTTGTGTTGTGTATCAGTGTCCCTCAGCTGAACTCACTGAGAGGAGAAAGGATCGAATATTACTCATCATTGTAAACTCCATTTTTTACGTGGTTGCCTTTGCCTGGAATCCTTCTCTTTCATCTGAAGAAGGCCTGTACGTCTTTTAAGGCCTCTTGCATTTATTATGCCTCCAGTGTCTTTCTCGACTTCCTTTTCCCCAGCGTAGAAGAAATTTCCACCCCGTAGCATTTTGTTCATTCCATCCTGACCCCTAAGATGTAAGTGTTATTGAGTACTGGAATTCAGTTCATGCAAATGTCACTTTGTGTTTTCCTTCAAGTCCAGCTTTGACAATAAAGAACAATGTATTAAACCTGAAAGCATGGTACCTTTCCGGGCATGCAACGATAGCACAATTGAGGTCCTTTGTGAAAGTGTAATCAAATCCGTGAGCGAGATGCCAACATGTAGGCGCGTTGAGCCTTGTCCATCTGATGCTGATCCCGCATCGCTTCCTTCTGCCTGGCCATGAAGAAGCCACCGGACCTAGGATCAATCAAGGGCTGCTTTCATTGACCATCCCACCCTCGTCACTGCTCCTCCGTCTCATAGTTATTCTCCGAAACACAAAGATTCCAGATACCTATAGAGTATTTCCGATTCATTTTCACCTGACTGATCAAAACATTGTTCCTTAGGAGTCACTGGTTTCTCAGAATCTCTGCAAGTGTTGTTTATTTGGGGGGAAAAAAACAGTGTTGCAAACTGACTCTATAGCCATTTGAATGAAATTGTGATTAAACTAGTTCTTGTAGAGTATGTAGACTCATTTACCAAGAGGGATTTTGAATGAGTCTATGATGCAGTGCCGTATCTACATAGGTTAGTGTCAGACGAGGAGGAAAGTCGTCAGCAATTGCCTCAAACTTCAGGCAGCATTAGAGACTCACTTTGCAGGCATGATCTCAGGGCTGGAACCTGGCAGAGGTGAGTGAGACACTCAACTGAGATGCAGAATTTAAGATGGTGCCAGATTGACTGGTATCCATATTTTAAAGTCGGCATTTTTCTCATGTTCTAGAAATACTTTTGATAGTTCAAATATTGTATTGAAACATTATTACCCTGCTTACCGAGTTTGGTGGCGTCTCCCTCCCTTCATTTTACATTTAAGGTGAGCGCCCCACGCACCTCACATTAGCCCTGGCCTTTCTTGGTTTAGAGTATAGACATACTAAGGCCTACACTGCTTTTGTGTGCTTCGCCCCAGACCTTCACAACCAGATAACTAACTCACACATCTGGCCGATGGCATCTCTGCGTGCTTCCAAGATCAACAAACTCAACGTATGCTTTTACTCATGGGTAGCTCCTGATGGACTACGTCTTGTCATGGGTCTTGGGTACCCTATTAACTCTACTGAGAAACTCAGACAGTCCAAACCGGTAGACTGCTTTGTTTGTGAAATCCGAAGTGTATTTCGGCAGGTAGTGGGAGCTCGGGGATTGGTACATTTGTGAGAATTTTGCAATTCCTCAGGATAAAGTGGACTGACTGTAAGGGAGTGAAATGGTTTTGACGTTTGGCATAGTAGCCTGTAAGACATTTGTTTTCTTGGTTCCCATGCATCCAATGGTATTAGGTGAGGAGCGTTTTCATCCCTAAAGACTATGGCACAAGATGGTGAGCCTTTTCAATGACCCCTGCTATACAGTACTATACCTAGCTACTTAGGAATAAAAATTAATGTTAAGCGCATGAATTCAAGGGCATCTGTCCAAATTGGCAGGTGGATTTCCCCAATGTCTTTAAAATCTAATAATAGTTCACACAGTACAGGCTCTCACACAGCTTTCCACTGCAGCTTATTAATTATCAGTGTTCTCTGATTTTTCTTACAGAGTTTATAACCTAACTCTAAAAATGCTGAAAAATGTCCTAGCAGCTAGTGTTTAATCTTCAAGCACCTTTTTATTTGAATCAGGTAAAGATTGTAGTTTGCTTTTTTGGAAACTTAAACGTAACCAAAGATCCTTGAAAATCATACTTTGCAATGCCTTAATTTCACAGACGGGGAGACTGAGGCCACAAAGGTAATCCTGTTATTACAACCCATTCTTCCTCTCCTTAGAAATATAGTTGAGCCTTGAACAACGTGGGCGTGAACTGTGCAAGTTGACATAGGCAGATATTTTTTGATAAATACAGTATTGTAAATGTATTTTCTCTTCCTTATGATTTCCCTGATAAGATTTTCTTTCCCCTAGCTTACCTTATTTTTTAAAATATGTTTGTCTGTTTGTTTATTTATTTATTTAGACAGAGAGAGAGAGAGAGAGCATGAGTGGAGGAGGGAAAGAGAGAGAGAGAGGGAGAGAGAGAGAATCCCAACCAGGCCCTGCGCCATCAGCACAGAGCCCATCGTGGGATTCTATCTCATGAACTGAGCTCATTACCTGAGCTCAAATCAAGAGTCGGACACTCAGCCGACTGAACCACCCCTGTAGCTTACCTTCTTGTAAGAATACAGCATATAATACATATAGCATACAAAATATGTGTTGATTGACTGTTTATGTTATCGGTAGGGTTTCTGGTCAACAGTAGCCTAACAGTAGTGGTTAAGTTTTGCAGGAGCCGAAAGTTATACCTGGATTTTGGACTGTGTGTGTGAGGGGTTGGCACCCTTACCCCCCCCCCCACATTGTTTAAGGGTCAACTGTATGTATGTGCAGCGTGTGGCTTTATTTAATCAAAAGTATATGAATGTAAATATATATATTTGTACATACTCATCTACCTGATTTGGGGGGGCACACTTTATCTCTCCTCTCTACTAAAAAATAGTAAGTGCCCTCGTGTGGTATTGGGCTAAGTACTATATACAATGAGTGCAATGGATGAGGTTTCTCTGAGCTTTTTATCCCCCCTGCACTTTTTTTTTTTCCAACTTTTATTTTTTTATTTTTTTTTATTTTTGGGACAGAGAGAGACAGAGCATGAACGGGGGAGGGGCAGAGAGAGAGGGAGACACAGAATCGGAAACAGGCTCCAGGCTCTGAGCCATCAGCCCAGAGCCTGACGCGGGGCTCGAACTCACGGACCGTGAGATCGTGACCTGGCTGAAGTCGGACGCTTAACTGACTGCGCCACCCAGGCGCGCCCCCCCCCCTGCACTTTTAAATCATCCTTCTAGTCTTTAGTAATTTATTTTTCATTTTTTCTTCAACATCTAAATATTTCTCCTAACAATTAGGATTATTTCAGTGTTTGAGCAAAATATAGGTATTGACAAGGGAGAAAGAGTTACATAAAGGGAAAGGACATTCTTTTCAGTTAGGCTTTGGGGGACATATTAAGACATTTGAGTTAAAATCATCAGATCTTTTGAAACTTAATTTTACTGCATTTCCATCTCATATACTGGGGAACACCAAGATCTGGGTTTGGAATCAGATCAGACTATCTTTCCAGAATCTTCTATCTTCTAGTCTGAATTTGTGTTGCTTGAGACTTCGTTGTGCAAAAACCCTCATGCCTTTGGAAGGGAGCTTGTAGAATGATCCCGCTTTTTTATGGAGGATTTTCCATTAGTTACCGTAAATGAAAAATAAGTCACTTAATAATATTCACTCAGGATTTGAGGCACTGGTTATGAGATAGTAGACACAACTTTTAAGAAATTGCATCCTTATGGAATAAGAAACACTCCCTAGTAGTCAAACTCCCCCCCCACCGACTCTTGGCTTATAGATAGTATATCGGCTACTACACTAACAAGGAGCTATAACTCAATGCTTCTCATATCAGATACCACGTAAGTGATTTCATGGTCTGACAGTATTGGAGTACAAGTGGGCTACCAGAAACACTTCTCCCAGCAGCCATGTAAACTATGGGTGGTGTCCAAAATGGAATGCAAAATGACAACTCTGTCATGCCTCCTCCAGATTGATGGAAAAATCTCTTAGAGCTCACACTCAATTTCTCCTTCGGATGTATCCTTCAAACACCTATTATATCGACCATCGAAGCCACAGTAAATGAAGGACGTTATTAATGGTGGCTTGTAGAAGCGTAGCCTAAAGGTACATGGAATCATTAATATAATCGTGTGAAATTCTCCTTTGTGGACACTTTAAAAAGGTTTTGCCTCATCAAAACCATGATAGAGAGATGTAAACAAAGGCAGTCAAGTGGTTTTGAGCAGTCCCCTTGTGGACAGACTTGACATGTGGATTAGGGCACCATAGATGCAGGGGGCAGCCTTCTTGTTTTCAGGCGCTGGGTATGTGGAAGCATGTGATGTGAGGCTCTTTCTAGTTCTTTTTTTTTTCTTTAATATCCTTTCATTTGATTTGGTGAGACTTCCTTGGGCATATTATGAACAACTTACTGCTCGGCTCCCTAGGAACTGAGTTGTCAGGAGGGTAAAAATGTACTTATAAAATCTAAGAAACGACAAGATGAGGAACGAGCACAGGCTTCTGGCTCACTCCTATAAAATGCACCTCTGAGAATTCATGGAGGGGAAATAGGTATTTCCACCATGGTTGATGAACTTTTTTCCCCTCCCATACCCACTCACAGAATTTTGAAAGATGATCTACCCTCTCAAGTATTTTAAGTTGATAGTTTAAATGTATCTATGAGTTTACACAGTTGTGGGAGTTTCCCATAACTCTTACTATATCGTGAATATTTATAATAAAACTGTTATCATGCTTTTAAATGGAATTCAATGGACTCTAAATACCATTTATTTGGGAGCTCAGTGTGCAGTAAAGGGAACACAATGAATTATGAGGAAAATAAGATTGTTTTTGTTTTTTGTTGTTTTTCTTTTTAAGTTCACTTATTTGTTTTTGAGAGAAGGACAAAGAGTGAGTGGGGGAGAGGCAGAGAGAGAGGGGGAGGGAGAGAGAATCCCAACCAGGCTCCACGCTACCAGCACAGAGCCTGACGTGAGGCTCGATTCCACGAACCGTGAGATCATGACCTGAGCCAAAACCAGGAGTCAGATGCTTAACTGACTGAGCCATGCAGGCACCCTTTGTTTTTGTTTTTGTTTTCAATGTGGAATGCCTCACGAAATGCTGCCAAAACGAGCACAAGGAAGATTGTTTAGTAAATGATGTTAAGAAAATAAGCTCATTATGGGGGGGGGGGGGAATAGCCTATTTCCTCTCCACCACCATATATAATGTGGGACTCTGGATGAATTAATGACCTAAATGTAATGAAAGGTAATACTATAAAGTGACTAGAAGAATTTATAGATTATTTTTATTATCTAGGTTTGGAGAAGGAATTTGCTATGGACTGAATATTTGTGTCCTCTTAAAATCCCATATGTTTAGGTGTAATCCCCAGAGAGATGGTGTTTGGTGGAGGGATCTTTGGGAGGTAGTGAGGTCATGACAATGGAACCCTCAGGAAAGGACATAGTGCCCTTATAAAAGAGACCTTAAGGAGCTCGATTTCTTTCCACCATGTGAAGGTACAAAGAGAAGTCAACAGTCTACAACCCTGATTTCAGACTTCCAGTTTCCGGAACTGTAAGAAACAAATTTCTGTTGTTTATAAGCCACCAGGTCTATTGTACTTTGTTATAATAGCCCAACTTGACTAAAACAGAGTGCGTGTGTGTGTGTGTGTGTGTGTGTGTGTGTTTGAGAGAGAGAGACCATGAGCAGGGGAGAGAGGCAAAGGGAAAGAAAGAAAGAAAGAAAGAAAGAAAGAAAGAAAGAAAGAAAGAAAGAAAGAAAGAAAGAAAGAAAGAAAGAAAGAAAGAAAGAAAAAGAAAGAATCTTAAGCAGGATCCATGCCCAGTGCAGAGCCCAATGCAGGGCTCAGTCTCACAACTGTGAGATCATGACCTGATTCAAAATCAAGAGTTGGACGCTTAACCGACTGAGCCACCCAGGTGCCCCAAGACAGTTCTTAAACACAACTCCAAAAGTGCCAAATAGAAGGCAAAAGTCTGATGAACTTAAGCAGACTTACTAAAATTAAGGATTTCTCTTTTAAAAAAGATACGATGGGTAATATTAACAGAAATGTGATAGAATGAGAGAAGATATTTGCAATGTCTAAAACAGAGGGGAATATATAGATTATTCAAAGAACTCTTCCAAATCAATAAGAATGTAAAACAGTAACCTCAAATGAAAGATTGGCAAAGGATATGAACTGCCATTCTACAGAAGTAGAAACCCAAAAGGCTAACAAGACTATGAATCCAAAAAATGAAAATCAAAAAAAAACCAAAACAGTGACATATTTCTGGGGTGCCAGTTAAGCATCCAACTCTTGATCTGGGCTCAGGTCATGATCTCACGGTTCGTGAGTTCGAGCCCTCATTGGGCTCTATATTTTCTGCATGGAGCCTGCTTGGGATTCTCTCTCTCCCTTTCTCTCTGCTCCTCCCCCACTCACATGCTCTCTCTCCCAAAATAAATAAATAAACTTAAAAAAATTGACATATTTTCAATCCATGAGACTGAAGAAACAAAGCTTGATCATACCGGATGTTTACAGGAATGTGGGGAGAAGGGAATCCTCATGCCCCGCTGGTGATGTCCGCACTGGTGACTCATTTTCTGGAAAGAAACCTGCTGGCATTTCGTCAAAGTACAATAGAGATCCACACTCTTTGGGGACCCAGTCATTTTGCTGAGTATCCCAAAGAGAGTTACACAGAGGTGCAGACGTGGGTGTATGCAAAGATATCTATTGCAGTTTGTGTTTTGCTTTTTTACTGTGGGAGGGATTTGGACACAGTCGCCTCCATTACTAGGGGAGTGCTTAGGTAAATGTCGTGGGCACGGCAGATAGAACGGACTAAATCCACATATAGCAACATGCTGAGTGAAAATAGCAAGGATGAAATCTAGAACCCAAAACCACTGACATAAATTGAAAAAATATGTGTACACAAAAAAGACAGTTTACAGGATATATGGATAAAGAGGATACATGTTAAATCCATTGCAGTGGTTATCTTTGGGGGCAGGGGAAGGGCATTCAACCTGTCTGCATCTCATTTTGTCATCTGTAATACAGGGCTGAGGATACCCATCTTGTAGAATTGTGAGGATCGGTGATAATATCTATACGGTGTTTGGCCATCAATGAACGGCGTACGATATTATCCCTGTTGCCGCTGTTATTGTTAGCATAGATTATTCCGGGAGACGCAGAAATGTGCCAGCAGTACCCTGGTCTGCTTTGTTACATTTATTATGTGTCATAAACAGTCACTAAAGCATTAGAAGATAAACTATTTGAACCCAGTCAAAGGGAAGTTCCCTTAATTCAATATGACATGCTTTTATGGTGCATCTGCTATGGCTTAAGCACAATGTTAGGGACTGGAGTGCGGGTTGGGAGGTGAGGAGGGAAGTAACAGGAAATAACCATCGTCTGGGTTTATCTTTGTCTCAGACTAGGGCCAGTGACAGACACACAGGGTAATGAATGCGGTGCAAAATGGACTCCCATTGTAAATATTTATAGTTCTTTCTTTTGCCATTTCTCTGATTTTCTCCAAACGGTTTTGCTCTGAGTGGTGGTAAGGCTGCTGTAGGCAACTAATTCCTTCTCTAAACAAAGATTCTATTAGTGCCTATTCTGTGCTAGTTACTGAGCTGGATGTAGTGGTGAACAACCATACAGCCTACCAGAAACAGATGTGAACTATATTCAAAAGTCACACTTTGGTGATTTGGACACCGTACTCTGAACTAACTGAAGAAACTTGCATGTGTCTTGAGTACTGAGAGTTGAATGACACGTGTTCCTTTATGGCATTGCTGAATTTTGGGAGGAATGCTGTCTAGTATTTTGTGTGTGAATTTAGAGAGGAAGTGTCCATTTCTCTGATAATTTATGGCAGCTGGAGTCCTCTCTGCTTGACATTAAAGTTGGGAGTCTTGGCTGGTTTTCTCAGTCTCAGACTCTCTTTGTATTTCATTCCATCTCAATTTCTTTCTTTGATTTTTTCTTGAGAGAGAGAGAGCGAGAGAGAGCATGCAAGCAGAGGAAGAGCAGAGGGAGAGGGAGAGAGAATCTTAAGCAGGCTCCATGCCTATCGTGGAGCCTGACGTGGGGCTCGATCTCCCAACTGTGTGATCATAAGCTGAGCTGAAATCAAGAGTCTGACACTCAACTGACTGAGCCACCCAGGCGCCTCTCAGTATGTATCTTTTAATCTGTCTTTCCTTATCCTTATATGACTTCCTTCTGCTTAAAGGCTTTTACAAAGTATAAAAAAGCTTCAGAAAAAAGTGTGGTGAATAAAAATAGTGAATATTTACCCTTGTAGTTTACAAAACATATACACGCTCATTATCTCATTTGGACCTCACAATTGTCTTTTAGGCCGGTAGCATCATGTTGTAGGGGTCAAGACATGCATCAAAATTTGGACTTGAACTCCAAATCCACTCTTGTGGCTGTTTCTACTTTTCCATAATGACTCTTAAGATGGGCGGCTGCCCACTTTACATTTTTACTTATGAATATTCATGAAGTTATTAAAGTAAACAGATTTAGCAAACTATTGAAAACTCCAGCAACTATTGAAGTTGAAATTCCCTTTTGCCTTTCCCTTTCTCCTTTCTCTCTGTTCTATGGTACCTTTACCCCTAGGCTAAACCCGTGACAATGCGCATCCTGTCTATCCTCTTCTGCCTTCTTTGGGCCTGACATCTTTGGGCCTGACTCAATTAAGAAGGTCTCCTTTCTCTTTTGTACATTCTGTCTTCTCCCCCGGCTACTTCTTCGTCATCAAGCGCAAACATGTCCTTTCCTAAATGGGAACGACTTTTTGCCCTACATGCACCCTCGTCTCTGTCCTTTATTCTTCCAACAGTCTAAGCTTCTTGAAATGAATGGCTCCAGCTTCTCTAAATTATCTAGTCCTGTTTTATGAGCTTTTGTCCTTCTTTTCTCTTCAGATCTTTGCAGGCTGGTTTCTTTTCTCACCGGTCTACCGAAACTACTCTCTGTAAGGTTGGCAGCCTGGTCACCTGGTTGGTCCAAGTTTACCTGCCTTAACAGGGTCTGTTGCATCCAGTGATGTGATCATGACTGCTCTTATGACTCGACTCTGTAGATGATATTGGTGGCTAGATTGACAGGGTCAGAACATTGCAATTTTTCGCATCTCTGACTTTGGTGCCCTAGTTCCGCAGGAAGTCTTCCAAATGAAATGATTCCAGATGATTCCAGAGCCGAATCAACAAACTAATGAGTCTTGCAGAGGGAAGATCCTAGTTGCCTAATGTTATCGAACTCTTCAGGTGACATCGATCAAATGACATTTCCTATTCGAACTTTTGTTTCCTTCATACCAAAACCTGGTCTACCTCACAGTGTTGTTGTGGGGACTAAAGGACCGAGTGTGTGTGAAAATATTTTGTAACCTCTGATGTATGGCATACACCTGCATTTGGACTCGCAGCCTGGGTACCCTAAGGCAGTGGCCAGCAGGGGTTCGAGTAGTTCTCTAGACTTGAATGATGAACTGTGGCAACGACCTGTTGGAAGACTGCACGGTTGCCTGGGGGTCCCCGGAGCAAAAACACGTGGAGATGGAAGAGAGAAACAGGTATAGCAAACTTGAGGCACTGCCTTAGCCTTAGTTGTTGGAGGGGAGGAGTGGTTCTAAGGCCAGTTTGGAAGCTGTTACTCTGTATTTCTCTGGTCCGGTTGCCTTTGGGTGGATGTCAGAGTTCTGGGCAGAGAGATTACTGTAGACTTACATGCAAAGGGCTGCTTCACTACTCAGATGTGTGTCCTCTCTAACAGAATATAATACGGCGGACTTGAACATTCTCTCCCGTTCACCACAGACAATTTTGATCACGTAAGGGTTCTAGTATACCGGTGGCAGAGCCCAGCAGGAGGTGGTGGGAGCGTTTGAGAGGGACCGGTGTCCGGCACGAGGCTGAGGGCTCTAGTGAGAGCCCGCCAGGTCCATCGGGATAGAGTGGCAGGACCTGTCAGAGGCGGCAATGCTCAGTGAACTTGGCAAGAGTTGAGAGCAAATGCTGGTGGTATACATAGCGGCCTGGACTGGTTCATGAGAAAAATGTGAGATGGCCCTTTGGGAATTCCCGGAAATCCTTGAAAGTGTGGGGATCTGAACCGGAGGCTGAGGTCCTTCCGGAGTGGATAGGGTAAGAGGATGAGAAATTTGGGTTGGTATGGTTAATCCCACCCAGCTTGCCCTGACAGTCTGTTGAAGCCTGGAGAAAATGGAGTTACAGAGGCAAGCTACCATTTTATTATCAATCAGCCCATTTATATTCCTGCCTGTATATTTTTATTTACCGTGCAAACACAGGGAGCATCATTCATATCATAATCTATGGTAATGACATCCCTTTGAATTATGCAGCCCTGAAGGTAGCCTATTCTCACTAGGTAATTAGATTTTTCTCTACTCCCTTGTTGCTACCTAGACCTTACCTTCTTTTGGGCATGCACTATAATCATGAATATTTTATGTCAAATTCATCTCCGAAGAGGAATATCTTGGGAGAAGTGTATTTAAAATTATGTAATAAACATTCAGCCTGACATAGTCACATTTATAGCTTGAATGAAATCCAAGCCGCCCGAGGTTTAGAATGTCAATAAATGACAATTAGGCTCCCTGGCCCCTTATTCCTCGGCGCTTTATCGCAGGGCAAAATTAAGAAGGCAGCTCATCGTGATATTTTAGGGTCCATGTGGAGTCCTTACCCTCTGCCCACGTAAATCAAGTGATCGGGATGCAATCACTTGTATTTTCACCTCTTGACTTAGCCGCATTAAAGACACTACCGTCAGCTAGAGTTGGAAAGTGGCATTGAATGGGATTCCCTAGCTATGAACCCTATGCGCTCTTCCTTCCGATTCATACCATAACTAAGTAATTGGTCGGACAAAGCACTTGGGATTGCAAGTTAATAAAATTCAAATGAATCGAGGGTATATCTCAAGAAGCAAGTCAGTCTGACACAGAAATTAAGCGGCCTCCGTGTAGTGGTACAGAGATTGATCTTATAAATGACAATCAGAGCAATATTATGAAGTCACAAGGCAGGCCGCTTTCTGCCAACGGAAATGAACAAAATAAAAATTACCATCTATGGCACGGTGATTCCTATCGAATCCCTCAGTTAATGTACGACTTATAATACGACTTGGAACTGTCTTCCAGTTTAAAGGGAAACATCTTTTGTTGTGGCGACCTCTGAGAAACCGTGTATCTACCTAGGCGTGTGGATAGGCAGTCTTGACCAAGAAATGTCAAAACGAATTTACATGTAAATTCAGAACTTTGAATACATATTTCAAAAAGCCATCTGGGTTTATTTGTGACAGAAAATTTCAAAATGGGGACATTCGGATTACATGTAGGAATGGTTCCGATAAATATATAACCCCTCTCAATAGCTAATTATGCTAGCACTACTGAAGAAAGTGTAAGTCCTATCTTGTCATCGGTGGTAAATAGTCACTTACTGAGCATGTGCAGCATCCGTGTGCCAAGTCTTTCTAGAATAATATTTTTAGAAATCCATGAGCGCCATCGTTAGCTAATTTTCATTAATAAAACATGAACCAAGGGGAAATTTTACCACACAAAATAGAACATTTTTTTTCTCGTTTGCATATCTGCTTGAAGAATATCATCATTCTTAATTTAATATTTCAGAACCCACTCAGGATGTGTGATGGTACTATTAAAGCAGCACATCATTTATTACTAATTACCTTCACTAGTTGGTAACTTTACTGAGTTTCTAGGAAGTTAAGTCAGTCCCTCAAATACTCTAATACATTGCAGCAAATTGAGAATTCAGCATGAAAGGGATTCTGCGCTCACTTGCTCTGTCTTAAAAGTGCCTCATGAAATGAACACATACCTGCTCTCTGATTCAGTACTTTCTAGAATTTCTCCCTGGCCTGGTCAGAAGATAGATGTTTTTAGTACCTCTTCTGTAATTTATTAGCTAGATGACAGCTTTTCTGGGACACAGTTTTTAATTCTGTAAACTAGGACTAATAATGGCTGCCTAACTTAGAGCATTGCTTTAGGGCCTCACAATCAATGCAGATGAATATACAATACTTATAAAACAAAGTGCAGCAGAGCTTTGAATTTATAATACAATCGTGATTGATACATTGGCCAAGAAGTGAAATTAACAGATCACTTTCATATAAAGCGTCTCATTTTTTTAAGCCTCACTAAATCCAACGGGAGCCACATAGATCTGCATCTGGCCCCGGCCATCTTGCAGGGTCGTTGGGGAGGTTACCTGAGAAAATACTGTACTATAAATACAATGCGTTATTGGTCTATAACATTTTTTTTTTTAATTTTTTTTTTCAACGTTTTTTATTTATTTTTGGGACAGAGAGAGACAGAGCATGAACGGGGGAGGGGCAGAGAGAGAGGGAGACACAGAATCGGAAACAGGCTCCAGGCTCCGAGCCATCAGCCCAGAGCCTGACGCGGGGCTCGAACTCACGGACCGCGAGATCGTGACCTGGCTGAAGTCGGACGCTTAACCGACTGCACCACCCAGGCGCCCCAGGTCTATAACATATTTTATGAACTGTTTGTTTACAGCTTCAAAGATGTTTTCTCTTTTCCTTTTTAACAAAATTGCTACAAAGTCTATTTATGGGAAATGCCAGAAATTTTCTGTTCCTTCCCTTTTCTGAGAACAGCGACCACTGAAGACAAACCTACATCAGCCCTCTTCTCCCTTCTTCCTATGCCAGGTGCCAACAGTTGAGTAATTAACACATTCTCCCCCTCTGTTGACTAAGCCACCGTCCTGAATCAGTCCATTTCTTGCAAAGAGGTGGTTTTCACAGGTAGGTTACCTGTGGGCTCAAAGCCAAAACACATAGATTCAACAAGCGTTGTTGAGAAAGAGAAAGAATGTGCAAGATGTCATTGTTTTATAGTTTCAAGACCCTGTGTTTTTGTCAAGAATACAGTAGTTTTGGGGGGTGCCTTGGTGGCTCAGTCACTTAAGTGTCAGGCTCCTGGTTTCGGCTCAGGTCATGATCCCAGGGTCATAGGATTGAGCCCCACATTGGGCTCTGTTGGTGGGATCGAGCCCCGCATCCGACTCTCTGCAGACAGCTGGGAGTCGGCTTGGGATTCTCTCTCTCCCTCTCTTCTCTGCCCCTCCCCACTCAAATAAATAAGTAAACATTAAAAAAAAAAGACTACAGTATTTTTGTATTAAAAAATTATATAAAAGGTGTTATGAGTATTATGGCTTTGGAGGTTTTCACTCGGAGCTGTTTCTAAGATCTACCCAAATGGCTCCAAAAAATCTAATTTACTGCTTTTACTGCTGTATTTATTCCATAGCACGTATCCACATTTTTTTTTAATCCACTCTCTTGGTGATAAACACCTTGGTTGCCTCCACCTTTCAGTACCACAAACAACTCTGTGGTGAATATCCTTGTACATAACCTTTCATTTTTTTCAATTAAAATGTCCTTCATTTTATTTCAGAGTGAGAGCAAGCAAGTGGAGGGCAGGAGCAGAGGGAGAGAGAGAGAGAAAGAATCTTAAGCAGGCTCCACACTCAGCATGGAGCCCAATGTAGGGCTCAACCCTATGACCCTGGGATCACAACCTGACTGGAAATCAAGAGGTGGACACTCAACTGATTGAGCCACTCAGGCGCCCCATGTACATACCCTCTTATGGTCCTGCAACGTGAGTTTCTTTAGAGTGATATTCCAGGAGTGGGGTTTGGCGGATCATGCAGAGCGTATACACTTAATTCCGCTAAGTACTGCCAGATTTTGCTCCCCAGAATGGCCGCACGAGAGTACGCTTGGATGCACACGCGAGGGCGTGGTACCTGCCAACGCCTCATATCGGAGTTTCACATTGTTTACGATAGTATGGAGGTCAAAGTGATAGGTCATTGTTTAATTTGCATCTCTTTGGTTAGTGGTGTTGTATATTCAGTTTCGCGTTTCTATAGATTGGCTATTCGTATGTCTGTCCGATTTTCCTATCGGGGTCTCAGATTTTGCTTTGCTGTTAATTGGAATATCTTGCACAGTCTAGATATTAATCCTTGATCGGATTCTGACAATGAACGTTTCATCTCCTAACCTGTTACCCACTCGTTAACTTTGTGCATCTTCTGCTGAACAGAAGTCCCCGTTTTGAGCCATTTTATCAAACAAACGCATCACTAGAAGATATTCAAAACGCACAAAATAATTTGTTATGCTTTTGTAAATCGTGAAATGTGATGATCAAATGAGCACCCATGAATCCACCACCCAGTTTAAGAACAGGAAATTACCAATAATGTTTAAACTATCTTTATCCTCCGCACCAATTCTGCCCCGTAGCAACCCCTTACCATGGGTAACTGCTTGATTTTTCTTATGTTTATTTATTTTTGAGAGAGAGAGAGAGAGACAGAGAAACAGAGAGACAGAGTGTGAGCAGAGGAGGGGCAGAGAGAGAGGGAGACACAAAATCCGAAGCTGGCTCCTGGCCCTGAGCTGTCAGCATAGAGTGTGATGGGCGGCTCGAACTCACGGACTGTGAGATCATGACCTGAGCCGAAGTCAGACGCTTAACTGACTGAGCCACCCAGGGGCCACCACAGGTAACTGTTATTTAAAAAAAAAAAAAAAAAAAAAAAAAAAAAAAAAAAATTTTTTGTTTGTATTCTCATGCATGCTCAATTTTAACCAGTATTTTTTAATTAATTTTTTTTTTGAGAGAGAGAGAGAATGCAAAGGTGGGGGAGAGGGGCAGAGGGAGAGAGGAGGGAATCTCAAGCAGGCTCCAGGCTCAGCTTGGAGACTGACGCAGGGCTCAATCCGATGACCCGAGCCGAGGTCAAGAGCCAGACGCTCAACTGACTGACCTATCCAGGTGCCCGTAACAAGTTCTTAGATACATCTGTAAGCAGTGTGTTGTTAATTTTTTCCTGTTTTAAAACTTAATAAAGTGCTGTTAGTCTGTGTCTATTCATGCTTCTGACTGCTACGTCATGTTTCTAATAGTCACCGTGTCAATGTGTGAAACTGTAGCTCATGTGCTTTCACTGCTGTGTGGTATTTCATTCTGAATATTTACCACAATTTATATATGTCTTCTCCTGGTAATGGATATTCAGGGTGCTTCTAGTTTCCTGATTGTGTTGTTGGGGGGGGAAGGTAGGGAAAAATGTATGATGCCCCTATGAACATCTCTGTCTTACATACGTAAGACTTTCTCTAGGCTATGTCCTCATGAACTGAATTACTAGATCGTTGGAGATGAGCCAATATGATTTTAAGGATAATTCCAGGTTGCCTTTTCGTGTGGTTATACCAATGTATAACTGACCATGTCACAAACAATTCGAGTGTTTTCTTACGTAAAGCGTCCCTGCGTTTTTGTTCATTTGTAACTGGGTTGTCATTTTTATTAATTGTCACAACTTTGAAAATATTCCAGACACTAACTTTTTGCTGGTTATATGTGTAGCAACTATATTATTCCAATTGTGATTGTTCTTTTCAGTTGTTTTGTGTGCTTTTTTGAAAACATAAATTCTAAATTTTTTTTAATTAAAAAAATCTTAATGTTTATTTATTTTTGAGAGAGAAAGAGAGAGAAAGAGAGAGAGAGAGAGAGAGAGAGAGAGAGAGACAGTACAAACGGGGGAGGGGCAGAGAGAGAAGGAGACACAGAATCCGAAGCAGGCTCCAGGCTCCAAGCTGTCAGCACAGAGCCTGACACGGGGCTCAAACTCACCAGCCGTGAGACCATGACCTGAGCCAAAGTCAGACGTTTAACCGACTGAGCCACCCAGGCGCCCCCCATAAATTCTAAATTTTAATGTAATTTAATTTAGCACGCTTACCTTTGTGAATATTGTTTTCTGCCTGGTTTTAGAAAAATTTCCCTACCCAAGTTATGAAATGAAGTACATATTTAATTCAAAGATAGAGTTGTACATTTCATACTTAGGTATTTCATATGTCTTAAGTGGATTTTTATATGTGGTTTGAGGTAGTGATCCATTTGCATTTCTTTGATGTGGATAAACAGCTGTTCCAGCAAAGTGTATTATACTTATTTTCGTGGTTTTCCCACTGATCTGCAATGTCACCTTTGTCATCTATCAAATTTTTATATATGTTCGGGCCTAGGTTTGGCCCCCCACCCCCACCCCGTGCCGCTGTGTCGCAGGCAGGCAGCCCCAGGTAACCACAAGGGCATGCTGTGGCACTACATTCTGGCCCCTGGCACTGGGTTTTGCTTTTTGTATTTCAGCTAAACATTATCACTGCACCAATATCATTCATTTACCCATTCGTTCCTTCAACCCATACTAAGAATCCATCACGTGCCAAGTACTTTCCTAGACCATCGGATTCTATCAACGAACACAAGAGTACCTGGCCTTCTAGCGCTTCTAGTCTAGTGGAGGAGAGCATCAATCAAGTTATAAATAACTCAAAGGTATAAGCGTATCAAATGTCGACACGTGCCGTGGAGCAAAATAGAGCAGACAGAGGATAGGGCGTGTCAGTTGGCTTGAGGACTGCCATTTAGAGGAGAGTCTAGGAAAGGCTCACTGAGCTTAGTGGAGACCTAAAAAAGTGACCAGGTGAGTCACACAGATATCTGAGGATACAAAATACCAGGTAGGTAGGGACAGCAAGTGCCAAAGCGTGAAGGGGGTGACCGTGCGAAGAGGCCGGTATAGCTGGGGGTGGAACGCACCGATGGGAGAGCGATTCAGAGAGATTGCGGTGGGGCCAGAACAATTATTACACCCCACTGTTTTAATTACTGAAATATTGTAGGGGCGCCTGGGTGGCTCAGTCGGTTAAGCGTCCGACTTCGGCTCAGGTCATGATCTCAGGGTCCATGAGTTCCAGCTCCGTGTCGGGCTCTGTGCTGGCAGCTCAGAGCCTGGAGCCTCCTTCGGATTCTGTGTCTCCTTCTCTCTCTGCCCTCCCCCACTCATGCTCTGTCTCTTAAAGATAAAAAAAAAACATGAAAAAATTTTAATATTATAAAAATCTTGGTGTTTTATAGATCACATCCACCCACCTTATCCTTCTACAGGAATATCTGGGTGACTCGGTGCTCCCTGTATCGCCGTTTCTCTAAATAAAATTTAGAATCCACCTACCAAGTTCCTATAAAAGCCTGTCGAAATTTCAGTGGCATTACACTGAAACTCCGTATGAGTTTGGGAAAATGTGCTATTCTTTTCTTCTGTTAGCGAGAAACATGGCATCCTTTCATTTACTTACGTCTTCTTTTGTGTGTGTTTGGGAGTGCTTTACCAGTTTTCCCATCAAGTCGTGTACATCCATCGTTCATGGAAAAATCTGCATACGAGGCCTATCTGCCCCTTCCCTCACCCCCTGGTCTACACTATTTTCACCATCCTGCTCTTCCGTCTGTCCCTCAAGCACTCGAAGCGCATTTGTACCTCAGGATGTTGGCCCTTGGTGCACCCTCTTCCTCCAGATCGCACCCTCACCATGGTCAGTTTCTCATCAAATGTTACTGTATCAGTGGGGCTTTCCTGGACCGCCCAACTGGAAATAGAGCCGTCCCCACATCTGCTATCTCCCTTTTCTCCGTTTAGTTTCATTTTTATGGTATTTTTATACTCATCAATATCTATTCAAGGTATATGTTTTCCCCCCATAATTGTTCAGTTTGTGCAACAGATATAAAAATTCTTAGAAATTATCTGAGATGATCTGTGGGATAAAGCCATTGTTAGCAGTAAATGGAGACAGAGGAGTGAATAAATACAGTCCGTAGACTGAGTGGCTTCTGAATCACTGCTCTCCAAGAGAGCAAATCTAACAAGTTCTTCCCTCTCTCGGTCCAGTTTGGAGAAGCAAGCAAGTGCTTAGAGAACAAGGAGCCGGAAAATGAAAATTTCCACTGCTGCACATTGGGTGTTCTTTATGGCTGATCCAAGTTCACAGGATATCACCGATCTCTGGCCGGGGTTTTCATCACATTAGTGGAGAATGTTACTACATTGTATTCAAATATCTCCGTCATTTTGGGATTGCTTGGAAACTTCACCCTTTAACATAGTGTTCAATGGATCTATATCTATATCTATATCTATATCTATATCTATATCTATATCTAATCTGTATCTTTCTATCTATATCTGTATTATATCTATATCTAACTAGTGAATATATATTCACTGGTGCGACATCTATTTGTAATATTGATCACTGAGATGTGAAAAGATTCCTTATTATAAGTGACAGTCTAAGAAGAAAGGATCTGAAGCAGAAAAATTCCCATCACATGTAGAAAGCATGAAATATTCAGTATCCTCTGATATATATTGATATCGAAACAGATTCTTCTGAGCAGATTCACCTTAAGTTGCATTGAGCAGTATTCATCATGGAAACATCTCAGGCAAAAATGCCCAGGACTTGAATTTTGGCATTTAGAGAAGGAAACATAATTGCCAAATGAGGGTAATAAATAGCAATATTGATAACATCACTACCTTTTCCTGAGTGCCTACTATGTGCCAAGACCGATGCTAGAAATTAAGACGCATTATGTCATGCAATCGTCAAACAAGTCTGGGAAGTAGGTAATATTGTTTTTATCATACTAATAAGTAACTTGAAGCTCAGAAAGCTGAAGTGACCTGCCTGTGGTCACAGTCACATGACAGAGAGAGGAGTAGCTCAGATTCCAACCCAGGGGTCTGGATCTGAAAACTACACTTTTGTCTACATCATGTTGTGGGCTACATAGAAGGCCGAAGAAACTGAGACCATTTATAACTATAAATATAGAATCACACTTTCACATCCAGACCACACATCTTCCTTGTAGGCCATATCAGGCAATCAGCTCACTGAGGGCCATGCGGAGAGGGTAGCTAAGGAAGTAATTTTTTATATGTATTTATCTCAATAATTTACAAAGCGTTGTTTCACATTATCTTCTTGTACTCATTATAAGGGCAGGTATAACTTCCATTTTCCAACTGGTGTGGTGCAGAGAGATTCTTATTTGCCTGGAGCCATGTAGAAGCCAGGACCCCAGCCCAGATTTTCTGGCTTTCAAAGATGTGTTCCTGGGGCGCCTGCCTGTCAGTGGAGTGTGCGATTCTTGGTCTTGGGGTCGTAGGTTTGAGGCCCACATTGGGTGCAGAGATAACTTAAAAATAAAAAGAAAGGGAAACGTTTCAAAAGAAGGATGTACATGTTCCTGCTATCTGCTGTTCACTTGTTCTTTCTCCTCTGATATACACATTGGATGGGAAAAAAAAAAGAGTTTAAACCTTATTCTGAATTATTTAAATGGTTAGATAATTTAAAACTATTAAATCGATTTGTGTGTGTAAAATTAATTACTGTTTGCCTTTTTCTATTAAAATTCTGTGTGTGTGTCTGTTAGCCATCTGGATGTCTTCTTTGGAGAAGTGTCTATTCATGTCTTTTGCCCATTTCTTCATTGGATTATTTGTTTTCTGGGTGTTGAGTTTGATAAATTCTTTATAGATTTTGGATACTGACCCTTTATCTAATATGTCATTTGCAAATATCTTCTCCCATTCTGTCAGTTGCCTTTTAGTTTTGCTGATTGTTTCCTTCACTGTGCAGAAGATTTTATTGTGATGAGGTCTCAATAGTTCACTTTTGCTTTTGTTTCCCTTGCCTCTGGGGATGTGTTGAGTAAGAAGTTGATGCAGCCAAGGTCAAAGAGGTTTTTGCCTGCTTTCTCCTCAAGGATTTTGATGGCTTCCTGTCTTATGTTTAGGTGTTCCATACACTTTGAGTTTATTTTTGTGGATGGTGTAAGAAAGTGGTCCAGGTTCATTCTTCTACATATCACTGTCCAGTTTTCCCAGCACCACTTGCTGAACAGACTGTCTTTATTCCATTGGATATTATTTCCTGCTTTGTCAAAGATGAGTTGGCCATACGTTTGTGGGTCCATTTCTGGGTTCTCCATTCTGTTCCATTGATCTGAGTGTCTGTTCTTGTGCCAGTACCATACTGTCTTGATGATTACAGCTTTGTAATACAGCTTGAAGTCTGGGATTGTGATGCCTCCAGCTTTGGTTTTCTTTTTCAAGATCGCTTTGGCTATTTGGGGTCTTTTCTTGTTCCATACAAATTTTAGGATTGTTTGTTCTAGCTCTGTGAAGAATGCTGGTGTTATTTTGGTAGGGATTGCATTGAATATGAGGATTGCTTTGGGTAGTGTCGACTTTTTAACAATGTTTGTTCTTCCAGTCCATGAGCATGGAATCTTTTCCCATTTTTTGGTGTCTTCTTCAATTTCTTTCATAAGCTTTCTATAGTTTTCAGTGTATAGATTTTTCACCTCTTTGGTTGTGTTTATTCCTAGGTATTTTATGGATTTTGGTGCAATTGGAAATGGGATCGATTCCTTGATTTCTCTTTCTGTTGCTTCATTATTGGTGTATAGGAATGCAACCGATTTCTGTGCATTGATTTTATACCCTGCAACTTTGCTGAATTCATGAATCAGTTCTAGCAGTTATTTGGTGGAATCTTTTGGGTTTTCCATATAGAGTATCATGTCATCTGTGAAGAGTGAAAGTTTGACTTCCTTCTGGCTGATTTGGATGCCTCTTATTTCTTTGTGTTGTCTGACTGTAGAGGCTAAGACTTCCAATACTATGTTGAATAACAGTGGCGAGAGTGGACAGCTCTGTCTTGTTCCTGACCTTAGGGGGGAAAGCTCTCAGTTTTTCCCCATTGAGGATGATATTAGCGTTGGGACTCTCATATATGGCTTTTATGATCTTGAGGTATGATCCTTCTATCCCTACTTTCTTGACGGTTTTTATCAAGAAAAGATACTGTATTTTGTCAAATGCTTTTCCTGCATGTATTGACAGGATCATGTGGTTCTTGTCCTTTCTTTTACTGATATGATGAATCACATTGATTGTTTTGCGGATATTGAATCAGTCCTGCAGCCCAGCCCTGCAGCCCAGCTATAAATTCCGCTTGGTCATGGTGAATAATTCTTTTAATGTATTGTTGGATCCGGTTGGCTAGTATCTTGTTGAGGATTTTTGCATCCATGTTCCTCAGGGAAATTGGTCTGTAGTTCTCCTTTTTAGTGGGGTCTTTTTCTGGTTTTGGAATCAAGGTAATTCTGGCTTCATAGAATGAGTTTGGAAGTTTTCCTTCCATTTCTATTGTTTGGAACAGCTTCAAAAGGATAGGTGTTAATGCTTCTTTAAATATTTGGTAGAATTACCCTGGAAAGCAGGCAACAACCAACAGATGTTAGCGAGGATGCGGAGAAAGAGGATCTCTTGCACTGCTGGTGGGAATGCAAACTGTTGTAGCCACTCTGGAAAACAGTATGAAAGCTCTCCCAAGAAATTAAAAAAAAAAACAAAACTACCCCACAACCCAGCAATTACACTACTAGGTATTTATCTAAAGGATACAAAAATGCTGATTCGAAGGGGCACATGCACCCCAATATTTATAGCAGCACTATCGACAATAGCCGAAGTATGGAAAGAGCCCAAATGTCCATTGGCAGATAAATGGATAAAGAAGATGTGGTATATATACAATGAAGTATTACTTGGCAATCAAAAAAAAAAAAATTAAATCTTGCTATTTGCACCTACATGGATGGAACTGGAGGGTATTATGCTAAGCGAAATTGTATCATATGACTTCATTCATATGAGGAATTTAAGATACTAGACAGATGAGCATGGGGAAGAGAAGCAAAAATAATATAAAAATAGGGAGGGCAACAAAACATAAGAGACTCTTAAATAGAGGGAACAAACAGACGGTTGCTGGAGGGGTTGTGGGAGGGGGGATGGGCTAAATGGGTCAGAGGCATTAAGGAATCTATTCTTTAAATCATTGTTGCACCATATGCTAATAACTTGGATGTAAATTAAACGATAAATGAAATAATTAAGAAAATAACTCTGTGTGTGTGTGTGTGTGTGTGTGTGTGTGTGTGTGTGTGTATGGGTACATATGTATGTATGTATCTATTTATTAAAAGTTCTTTAATCAAAGGGAAAGTATAGTCTTCTGGTTTAAACTTGTTAAGTTATAATAACAGTGGTAGGAGGGGGCACCACAGTGAAAATATAACATGCCGTCTATTTTGCCATTCTTAAACACATCTCCTTATTTTTAAAATGTAGTTATGAAAAGCATTGTGTTAAATCTGCAACATATGGCACACATTAAGGATAATACATGTTTGATAGTGAAAATCGTACATTTTATTATTCAATGTGATTTCTATTTTATTATTTATTGTCTGCAGTTAGAAAAAATGCAATTATATTATCTCTAGGCAATTGTTCTTTGCTTTAAGGAGACGAGGTTGCCTGTTGCCAACTTCATACATCTTTGGAATAGCTATTTTATATTCGTTCAATCTTAACATCTAGATCACAGCATGTATAATGTAGTGTAATGTCATTAGAAGCTCTAGAAATAAATGGTTTCTAAGAATATGAAAATATAAAACAAATAGAACAAGGGACCATACTAGTGGCAGATTTCAATGACATATTACTTTTATCATACCTTTCCCCACATTTCATGTTATAAAAAGATGTGTCATAAAAAGAATTTCTTGAATTCTTGTTTTCCACTGCTATAGGCATAGCAAACAATATGTTTAATCACTGTTAATGTTTCCTCTCAGATTGTATTACTTTCCACCTAATTCATCATCTCATCATGCCCGTCGCTGCTCTCTGTTTACTTCAGTTTGCACATGTAGAAAGTGGGAATTCTGCAGTGTACTCCGATAAATATTAATAGCAAACAAATTCTTCTGAGCAGATTCACCTTAGGTTATATCGAGCAGTATTCATTATGAAAAACTATCTTGTTGAAATGACAGTAACAACAAATTATTCTCTGATTGTGTTATGTCATGACTGATTAAAACCAAAAACATAACTCTGACCTCAGCATAATTTAATGTTCTCCTGCTGTTTCCCTGGACTTTTGACCATTTTCTCTAATGCATGGGGAAAAAAAAAACAGTAATATTTTTTTTTCTTGTGGATATAGGTGTTCCAAGATACATTGACTTTACAATTTCAGAGATAATTGAAATAAAATATATAATCAAAGTCAAATTAAGTATAACTATATAGCCAAGCTATAATTCTTTTCTTATCAAAAGGAATTCCATTCTCAGGGCACCTGGCTGGCTCAGTCTGTAGAGCATGCGATTGTTCTCGGGTTGTGAGTTCGACTCCCACACTGGGTGTAGGGATTACTTAAAAATAGAAAAAAAAATCTTTTAAAAAAATCTTAAAAGAAGAAGGATATCCATTCTCAGTAACCAGGGCAGTTTTCCAGAGGTATAATCAAATGTGTGTGTGTGTGTGTGTGTGTGTGTGTGTGTGTTTATGTGTAAGGACTAAGATTGCTTAGAATTCAGTTCTGGTTCTGCTACTACTTGGTATGGCCGTGGGCAAGTCATCTCACTGTTCTAGCCTCCTTTTTTATCATCTGCAGTGTAAAGGAATTTGGCCTTCCTGATCACTAATGCTGTTTCCAATGTTGCATTTTCTTTGGTAGCCTATGTCAATTTCCATAGGTGGACTTGAACAGAAAAACAAGACACAGCTTTGACATACGATAGGTCCCAAAATATTTGTTGAGTTAAATAGAAATAAATGCTGAAAATGGGGTGACCAGCCTGAGTTCTCTGCTCAGAACTGATTTGCCACTGGAGGCTTCCAGGTAGAGAGAGTAGTGTCGATTAATCGCTGAACAGGTGCTCATGACTGGCCATTATTTACCTTCTGATTTGGCTTGACTGAACCAGTTAGTCCTCCCCATAGGCTCCTGAAATTTGACTCCCCGGAAGCTTAAGGAGGCACCAAGGGATAATATATTCCCTCTTAACAGTTCTTTCTGAGAATTGAGAATTGGTTGACCACAGATTTCCTGATTTTTCCAATCTGCTCTCTCCCACCACTTGCCCTTCTCCACAAAGTTCCTTTTAGCTCCGCCCGCTCCTCCTTAGATAAGAAAAACCTTTCTCTGTTCGCTTTTGACTCTTGCAGATCCTGAGGCTGGGGTATTGTCCCTACTGTAATAGTCTCTTTCAATACAGTCTCTCCTTGCTTAGATTCAGGTTTGTTTCTGTTGGATTCTGGACAGGTGCCCTGATCTCCGTAGTTAGGTTCAGCCTGATTCATACAATTAAGCATAAAGATGAAGCTATGAAGGGTCTCTTCCTGTATTTGAATTTCTCTATTGCGGCCTCCGTCCTCTGACCTCACTGAAACCCTGCTTTGAATATCTTGTCTTCCTCCGGGTCAAACATAGAATCGGGTCTACACTATATTTTCCTTTCAGTATCTATAAAACTTAGATGCTTCTGACACATTCCTCTCACATGATCCTTTAACTTATATTTTCAGGATCTGTGTTTTCATTCTTTCCCCGTCATCTGGTTCTTGGAATTTGAATATATGTATCTAAGTACCTTGTTTTAAGCTTTCCTTTTTTAACTATTACAGTTTTTTTTGTTGTTGTTTTTTGGTTTTTTTTAGTTACTCTCATGGCTTAAGGATGCTTGCAATGATATATTTCCCATCCCTAAGCAGTGTATTTATTTCTATTTTCCCATGTTCTGGATTTTTTAAGTGAACAAAAATAGAAAAGGGTCGGATCTCTTTGTGGCCTAGTTGGGGCCTGTAGGACAATGAGAAGCCTCAGTGAGATCAGTCCACTTTGTGAGTGGGATTGGTTGAGAACTTCGAATTGAGACCTTCCCCAGCCCCTTGGTGTTTCCAGAAATTTCTGTAACTAAGTCGTGTGCTTGTTGACAGCTAATGAGATGCTCTTAGTAGGCCACACACCAGTATAAAACATAGTCACTGTCCCTCAATGGGCTTGTCTTCGTCCTCATTTCATCCGGGCTTGCACAGCCTTTGCTTCACGGTTCACATGCATTGACCACTAACCAGTCACTTCACTGACCAGCAGGCATCTGAGCACTAACCTTGTCTTACTTTTTTTTTAATGTTTATTTATTTTGAGAGAGAGTGCAGGTGCACAAGCAGGGGAGGGGCAGAAGTAGATGGAGAGAGAGCACAGGAAAGCACAGAGCCTGACGTGGGGCTCGAACTCACGAACCATGAGATCATGACCTGAGCCACTCAGGCTCTCTTCTTACTTAAATCTGTTAGACCTAACATTATTTTTTTTAATGGGGGAGAAACACCGCAGGGAAAGTGTGAAAGCGTATGTGAGAGAAAAGTGACGGAAAATAATACTGGAGAGAATGCCAACAAAACTAGGGCAAACCTAAGTTAGTAAAGGAACATAATGCAAGGCAGGAGAAAACACAGAAGAAAATACAAAAATGAAGTATAAACTGTGCTAATGCAGAAAGCAAGAGTGAGTGAAAACGAGAGACTGAGAAAATAGAAATTTATAAACAGGCAAGAGAGGCCAAAAGAATATGTGAAAATGAGAGAACATGAGAGCAAGCTTCGTGTGGGAGAGATGAGCCACTGAAATGAAATCTGAGAAGGAACAAATACTAGACGGCAAGAGAAACGTAGGGGCGCCTGGGCGGCTCAGTCGTTAAGAGACCGGCTTCGGCTCAGGTCATGATCTCGTGGTTCACGGGTTCGGGGCTCCACGCTGAGAGACAGAAGCCTGCTTGGGATTCTCTCTCTCTCTCTCTCTCTCTCTCTCTGCACCTCCCCCGCTTGCTCTCGCCTTCTCTCTCGCAAAAATAAATACATAGACTTAAAAAAAAGAAATGTAGAGAATAGGCTGAACATGTGACTTTAAACAGAACGTAAAATAACGCACAAGGACATTTACGGGGAGAAAAAAGGGAGGAAACGAGGGACAGCAATAAACCAAGAGGCTTTGGTCGGACACGGGCAAATAAGAGAGCGAGGTAAGAAAAGAATCGGGAGCAAGAATGAGAAACCCGAATGGCAAAGAACTGGAACAAACGGAGAAGCATGAGATGCCCGGGGAAGAGACGCCGAGCCAGGCTGAGCGAACAGAGGGAGCGCTCGCACGGAGACTGGAGGATCGGCGCCCCGCGGCCTCGGCGCAGGCGCAGACTCACTCGGGGCGGGGCCGGGGCGGGGCCGGGTTCGAGGTCCGGAGCGAGGTCAGGATTGCGGTTCAGACGCGGGGCGCCGCGCGTGGCCAGACCTCAAGCCTCTCGGAGTCAGGTCAGAGAGGCAGCGGGGCGGGCTGCCCAGGAGGCTCCAGAACGTTCAGAATGGAGTGGGCAAAGCGGGGCAGGGCTGGGTGAAATTTGCCACTTGCCTGGAGCCTGGCGATTTTAGCTTTGGGTGCGTGGCGGGTGGGCGGAGAGAGGAGTGTGCAAACATTTCTTTCCTCTGAAGTTTGAATTTGTTAGACTTGGGCTGGCCTCTAGAGTCTCGCGGTTTGAGCTTTCAGAATCCAGTATCATTTCTTTCCCCTCACCTTGACGTTGGATTTCGTTTCCTCGGTTGTAGCTAATGGGCGGGAGAAGAGGCTTGTACTTGGTAAACGCCGGTCTGGTCTCGTCGCTTGCTGTACTGACATGGAGGCGCTGTTGTGACCTAGACAGGGTTATTTTTCGGACACTTGGGTGTCCTGGCACTAGGGGAGGTCCCTTCCGTTCGGCGCGTGAGGGCTCCAGAAACTCTCAAAATTGCTGGTCGGTTGCCCTCCCTTTGTTTTGCACTATTTTAGGGTTGGGTCAAGTCTTTATTCGTCATTGCTTTAAAAGAACGCATTCTTTGTTTGCTTTATACAATTGTTGGAAATCACTGCTAATCCCACTCTCAAAGGAATGTCTCAGTGGTCGTGTATTTAAATTCTATTTTAATGGCAAAGAGTAATGGATTTTTTTTTTAATTTTTTTATTTATTTGAGAGGGGGGAGGGGCAGAGACAGAGGGAGAGAGAGAATCCCAGGCAGGCCCCATGCACGGCTTGAACTCACGAACCACAAGATCATGTCCTGAGCCAGAATCAAGAGTCGGGCACTTAACCAGCTGAGCCACCCATGCGCCCTCCAAACAGTACTGATTTTTAGGGAAGGGGACAGAGCTGGTTCGTCTTTACTGTGCTAAATTCAGAGGTGACTTTGGATCTTGAGCTAAGGATAAATCTTGTGTTCTAGGAAATGTCCGTAGTCTTGTGAGTTTTGAGATGTGAAACAGGTTATTAAAATTTCATATAAGCCACTTTTCAAAGAATATTCTGTATTCTCTTTTCAGAAGTTTTATGTGCTGAATGAATGAAAGTGAATTAGAAGGCTCTAGGAATTAGGCACGCGCCCGAACAAGTGAACAAAAGAGAATTTTTTTCTCCTAAACAAATGTGTACTCATGGTTACCATCTAAGCTAGGAATTTGCCGAGGGAAAAAAAATGCCTCAGGATGATTCAGCAAATCCTTTTACCATGCAGATTTTCCTCCATGAAAATTTCAGTTTCTTCATAGGGGAAAAAAAAAGTTACCTTGATGGGGGAATATATATATTTTTCTTGCAAAGACTAGAAAATTCAATGTGTAGTAGTGAGATCTATCAGGAACTGCTACTTCTAGCCAGGGGCTGGTTCTTGGCATCGCTGAGACACTTGGATCTGAGAGTTCTCTTAGCAAGTTAAATTCATTTTTTCCACCAATGCTTCCTTCTCCCATACAACCCATTCTTTTTTTTTTTTTTTTCCTATTAAGCATTAAAAAAAAAGTCATTGTCAGTATATGGTGTATTTTCAAAACGAGTCACCTGCCTTCACATGCTGTCTTGGTTTCTAAAGTCTGCTCTTGGAAATTTTCTGTTAAAAGATTCCAACATGTTTCACATGGCAATCTTTCAAGATCTTGCTCTACTGGAAGAAGTATATATGCAGTTCAAGAAAATGCCTCTCCTCTGAATATCTTATGGATAATCATTTTAACATAATAATTCCCAGATAGGTAATATGTTTCTAAATTATTATATTTAATAAGCTAGTTTTATTTCTACATTTCATTTTTTTAATGTTTTTGTTTATTTTTGAGAGAGAGAGTACAAGCGAGGGAGGGACAGAGAGAGAGGGAGACACAGAATCCGAAACAGGCTCACGGGGCTCGCTGGGCTCGAACCCGCCGACTGTGAGATCATGGCCTGGCCCGAAGTCAGACGCTTAACCCACTGAGCCACCCAGGCGCCCCTCTACGTTTTATCTCGTTGTAATTTAACTTGTAGATCTATTATTTGTTTGTCTGTTGATTCCTGTTCATTTTTACTCTTCAGACTTTTGGCTTATCAGAGAACGTTTGAATTAATATTCCTCTAAATTAATAGTAGGGGTTTTACAAACTACAAAACGCAAAGAGAGCAAATTATCCTTCAAATTGGACAATCCAAGGATTATTTAAAAGATGTTTGCCTTGTAAATGCAACGAAAGAATGTGGCAATTAGAATTGAACCATATAAATGTGGACTCCAACTGTGAACCCTAGAAAGGTGACAGTGTAATGAGATTTGACAGCGTGTAGAAAGGTGAAAACTCATTAGCAAGCTAGGATCTGCATGAAAAAAAAAAATTGATTAGCATTTTTGCATTATGTAAGGAGGTTGCTTAGCATTTCGGGAGGAGGACAGCAGTTGTGTGGCATTTAAATCTACTCTGAATTAAAAATGATCAGTTTAAAAAAATTATAGAAAATTCTTATGCAAATGAAATGTAATCAAGCCATGCTTCAGACTCATTATGCATGATGGATATGCACTGTAACTTGCTTACTAATTCAAGGAGCAGTGGAATTGCAGTTATATTGTTTATCCAGTGCTGTGCCACACTGCTGGAAGTGATACTAAATTGATTACGATAAACGGTGTAAACCAACAAGATGGGTTTTCATCCAACTTGACGTTTATTTTGTATGAAATGATGACACCCTCTTACCATCCTGAAAACCTCAGCTTCGTCGCTAATGGTGAAATCTTTCCGAAGTTCCTAAGGACATCAAAAATCAACAGGATGAGAGAGAATCTAGAGCAGAGAGAACAATGCTTCGTAGTGCCTTCAGTAGAAGACATTTGCTTGTTGACCTAAAAGTCTGTTTGTACATTCATGGTGTGTAATTAGAGATTTCCTTGAAGTATTTCTTCAGTGAGTTCATGTCTAGATGCGAGAATGTTTGGTGATGAAATGGCAAATTGGGCTAACCTTGGGAAGCTATGAAGTTCACCTGCCCACCTTGGTCACAGCTTCCAAGATGCCAACGATTCGTAAGTGTATCACAACCTACCAAATCCATACCGGTCCATTTCAGCAATTCTTAGCATAATTTGAGGAGTTTGACAATACTGATTTGTCCAGAATAAAAGCTACAGTTGATATCTCAAAAGTGTTTGCATTTTTAAGTTTTGAGAAGACAGATTTAAAAAAAATTTTTTTAATGTTTATTTATTTGAGAAAGAGAGCAAAAAGAGAGGGAGAGAGAGAATCCCAAGCATGCTCCACACTGACAGCACAGAGCCTGATGCAGGGCTGGAACTCATGAACTGCGAGATCATGACCTGAGTCGAAGTCAAGAGTTGGACGCTTAACAGAATGAGGCACCAGGGTGCCCCTCTTTTTCAAAATTTTACGTGATCTGTACACCCCATGTGTGGCTCGAACTCATGTCCCTGAGATTGAGTTGCATGCTCTACTGGCTGAGCCAGCCAGGCACCCCCACCCCCGCTGCTTAATAAGACAGATTTAAAAATTTTATCTTAACATTTTATTTATTTTTGAGAGACAGAGACAGAGCACGAGTGGGGGAGGGGCAGAGAGAGAGAGAGAGAGAGACACAGAATCCGCAGCAGGCTCCAGGCTCTGAGCTGCCAGCCCAGAGCCCGACGTGGGGCTCGAACCCACGAACTGTGAGATCATGACCTGAGCCGAAGTTGGATGCTTAACCGACTGAGCCACCCAGGTGCCCCAATAAGACAGATTTTAAATGCTCTTGTTGCTATCGTTTGCAAATTGAGTTAACCTTGGAAATCTATGATGTCAACAAGCTCAAATTTCTCACAGTTCAGAGTTTTAAAAATTAACTTTTGGTGGGGCGCCTGGGTGGCTCGGTCGGTGAAGCGTCCGACTTTGGCTCAGGTCATGATCTCACAGTTTGTGGGTTCGAGCCCCGCGTCAGGCTCTGTGCTGACAGCTCAGAGCCTGGAGCGGCTTCAGATTCTGTGTCTCCCTCTCTCTCTCTCTGCCCCTTCCCTGCTCACACTCTGTCTCTCTCTCTCTCTCTCTCTCTCAAAAATAAGTAAACATTAAAAAATTAACTTTTAGTCAGTGGTTCAGGACAAAAGCCTATGTTGGCATATCAAAAGTGTCTCTTATTTTGTAAGTTTTATGTGACAGATTTTAAGATATCTTTTTCATATTAATAACTTGTGATTTCTGATGATAAAACTTTTTGCTGTTGGTAGTATTTTTATTGGTGTTTTCATGATATTTAATTTTTAAGATTTTAATAGTAACGTATTTTCATTGTAGAAAATTTGAAAAACAAACTTATGAAGCAAGTAAAATCATGAAAATCATACTGAAAGGGAGAAGAATGTGTCAGTCCGAAATACGCTCTTTAGTATAAGGATTATTTTGAGCTGAGTACTTTTTTTTTTTTTTTTTTTAATTTTATTTTTTTGGGACAAAGAGAGACAGAGCATGAACGGGGGAGGGGCAGAGAGAGAGGGAGACACAGAATCGGAAACAGGCTCCAGGCTCCGAGCCGTCAGCCCAGAGCCTGACGCGGGGCTCGAACTCACGGACCGCGAGATCGTGACCTGGCTGAAGTCGGACGCTTAACCGACTGCGCCACCCAGGCGCCCCTTGAGCTGAGTACTTTTTTAAGAACCAGCAGACAAGGAAAAGTTCTGAAAATGAATAGTAGAAGTTACTCTTTTGTAAGAGACATTTACATTTATAAGGGAAGTCTCCATTTCTAAGGATGCCTTCCTCCCTGTACCTGGAAGAGGAAATGACCCTACATCTCTAGAAACCCTTTATTAAGGGGAAGGCAAGGACTTAAATCTATATCACGACCTCACCCTTGTTTACTGTGCTTTGTCTGGTCCCCTCCCATAGCTGGCTCTCTCCCCTCCCTCTTCTTTTGTCTTTGGCTGGAAATGATATTTAGGTTGGTATCTTGGTTCATTTCTTGGAGTTATTCAGTTTTCCTGGGTGTTTAGCATGTAAAGAGGAGGTATCCATGTTATTAAATTTTGTTTTTCTCCTGTTAATCTATCTTTTATTACAGAGGATCTCAGCCAAGAACCTCCAAGAGTAGAGGGAAATTATTTTTCCTCCCCTGCAATATGTAATAATATAGCTTAGGGGTAACTGTGGTTAGCATTTATTATATTTCCTTCCACTCTTTCTACTATATGAGGGTTCTCCAGTATATATTAAAACCCACCATAAACATTTAAATGGTTAAATATTAGGAAACATAACTGAGACCTCAGTGTTGAAACCGAAGACATCTTATTTTTGATTTGAAATGTTTTGTAATACTCACACTAAAACTGTTTTGTTTCTGTATTTTGTTGTTTGTTAAGTAAGTTCATCCAGAAGGAGAGAAGATTTTTCCCTGGTTTCTGCTGGAAGTTGTTAGAAATGTGTGAGGTCAGAGATGTTTAGTGTGGGGTGATAATCTCTAGAGCACGGTTTCTCAAACTCAGCACTGTTGACTTTTTGCTCCAGATTATTCTCTGTTGGGGGGAACTGTCCCTACTACATTGTAGGATATTGTTGGATGTTTAGTAGCATCCTTAACCTTGATGGAACAGATATCAGTAGCACTGTTGTGGCTCGTTGTGACAACAGAAATGTCTCTAGGCGTTGAAAATTTCCCTGAAGCAAAAACATCTAGGCAAAGCATCTAGGTTGGGAACCATTGGGTTAGGTGGAGAATACTGGTAGGAAGGCAGAAGGGGGTGAAGAATAGTGAAAGTGCGTGCACAGGAAGGGAGAGCTTGCAAGAGGGAAGCACGGGGTATAAGAGGGGTGGAGAACACAGGAGGGAGGGGAGGAAAGTGCAGGAGAGAGATGAGGAGGACTGAGATTGCTAGAAGCAAGGCGGGAGATTGCAAGGGAGAGCTTCCAAGGATCCAGCAGCTAAGCTGAAGGAGTGTGCTAGGCCTGTCAACTTTATTGCAGGGAGTGTCAGGGTTTGTGGTGAGCTATTAAACGCACGATCCACTGGAGGGGCCACTCGTCCGCTGTTTCTCCCAGTTGTCCCTGTGTGGAAAGGCTGGCGGGGGGTACTGGATCCCCTTGTTTTCTAGGGAGACCAAAGATCTCTTTTGATTTAAAAATCGCAATATTTTAAGTGAAACCTCTGTTTTTAATTTCAGGCAAGTCAACTGGACGTGTACAAAGTCAAGCGAATTGTACAAGGTCGGTCCTCTCAGATGTGGTAGGGCCCAAAATAGAGTTTCAGTTGTTCTGATCTCACTGCACCATGTGGTGATACGTGTGTGCACTTGTGTACGCGTGTGTGTAAGTGTGCTTGTGTGAAAGTGTGTGTTTGTATTTTGTTCTGTAGCTGAGCAGCAGTTAGATATTTTCCTTTTTATTTTTTTCTCTCTCACAGACAACCATATGTGTTTAAAATGGAGCACCCTTTATCTTTAAAGTGATATTATCTATTAGTAAAGAATGCCAAACTGATGAAAGGAACAATACATGACCCAGCTGAAGAAATTACTGGGTGAATGTAATCACACACACGCACACACACACACACACACACACACACACACACAGAATGTAATCACCCAGCTGAAGAAATAAAACATCACTATACAGTTAAAGCCTTTTATGTGCCCTTCTTGATCCCATATTTTTCTCTGCCCTTATAGGCTATAACGCATTTTTAGGGCCCACATATTTTTAAATGAGTACTTTTATCAAGTAGTAGCAGTTTAGATCGTGTCTAAGAATAATTGCATATATATATATATATATATATATATATATGCATATATACACATATATATATCTGTGTATGTTCAGGTATACATATATATGTATATAAACGTAAGCTTGATATTTCAGAAATTGATTTGCTATAATCTTTATTTTTTTAACATTTTTCTAATATTTAATGTTTATTTTTGAGAGAGGGAGCAAGAGTGAGGGAAGGGCAGAGAGAGAGGGAGGCACAGAATCCGAAGCAGGCTCTAGGCTCTGAGCTGTCAGCGCAGAGCCCGACGCGGGGCTCGAACTCAAGAACCGCGAGATGACTTCAGCCAAAGTTGGACGCTTAACCGACTGAGCCACCCAGGCGCCCCTATAATCTTTATTAAGATGAATAATAATATATTACATTTCTATAGCAATTTACATTTACAGAGTAAGTTGAAATATTTCATCGCATTTTACTTTTATTAATTGACATCTGTACCTTAATCCTTTGGACTCGCAAAGTCTCTGAAAGTCGAATGGATATGCATGTGTGAGCCTGGTTAATGCAAGGTAATCACTTTCGATATTCTATATCCTACCCACTGTACATCTGCTAGAGAATAATGCTTCAGAATTCTGTTTTCTGAATAGGCATTAATGTGAAGCAATTGGGTATTATGCCACTTTTGAGTTGTAATCAAATGTACCATCTATGTGCATAAATGCATTTCAATTCACGCCACATTATTAGATATAAAACATGGCATGTATTTGACTGAGAGCAACACCTGTAGGTTTCTTGGAGCGTCTTGACATTCTTTATTGACAGTTGTCATAGATCAAATTTTCTCCTATGGTTCCTTTCTTATTTAGGGTTGGATAGAGCTGGATGACTGGCCTCCCTCTGTTTCATTCCTTAGCTTTTCCAGAGCCACGTTTTGCAGTGGAAAGGGGGAAGAAAAGTCGACTTATTTTCTTCTCAGACTCAGAATGGCTGCAGTAATTTTCTATAATATATTTTGGCCGTTATTCTCATCTTCCAAAGCAATTTATCATCTTTAACCCGTTTTTTTTTTTTCCCTAAGGCTAAATCATCATTTTCACGATAGGGATAACATGGCTGCTGGGGGAATGTATAAAGGCCCGAGGAATAGTTGAATTGGAAGGAAAGCAAAGTTGACTCTTAGCCAGGCAGCATATGCTAAGTAACGTAAGGAAATGAATGGAATAGAGTTGTGGCCCCAGAGTCGCACGGGGTGGAAGGCAACCCAACCGTATTGTGTATTAGCAGAATATACTGGACCTCAACAGAGAATTTAGTCTTGAGAACGTGAGGAATAATGACAGGTCCTGGATGAAGGCCTAATCCGATAATCTGGTTTTGTTGCCTCGATTTCTTACGTTCCCAAGTGCAATACTTATGGTAATTATTATTTTTTGAAGAACTGATTACATCCATGAACCTCAGAGAGATGGTTCTGTTAGTCAAGAAGCACCAAACTGGTAAAAGGAGTAATACAGTGATTACCTGCCTACACATCACCCAGCTGAAGAAATTGAACATTACTTACAGTTCAAGGCTTTGACTCACCATTTCTGCCCTTTGGAAATCTGAAAATCTTGCATTTGGACTAAATTAACTCTCGCAGGGAATTGAGGCTATGAAAGAGATGATTTGTTCCACAGTGACTGCATGCTGTTGGGAAAGGCAGTGTTTCATATTCTGTGGATTCCTGAAGTTCCAAAGTAAGTAGAAGGCGCTCGAAGAGTGAGGGTAGCTCCAGTCCAGGCTGCTGTAGCTTAAACACTTCCGAACTTGAACGCACGCCGTGAACTTGTCGAGAAAGCTAGTTGTGAAATTTTAAGTTGAGCTGTCCACTTTGCATTGAATATTTGGCTTAAAGCTACTGACATACAAACTAAAAGATATTTCACTGATAGCTGCCAAAGAGAGTAAAGGGTAAGTTTATCACATGACACTAGGATAAGGAAAGCATATTAAAGAAAGATTATAAATGAACTAGGTGTCCCATTGTGATTAAGAAAATGTAGTCTCCTCCCAGTGATAGAACCTGCTAACATGGAATTATTTTGGCCTCGTAACACGGCAGAAGACTTGAATATATTACCACGTAATCATTCTGTAGGAGATTGGGCTTGGCTAAGCCTCGATTGGCAACACGGTGGCTGGTATAAATTGTAGTTCGGCTGACTACTTAGCATTGAAAGCTAGAATAAACGTGTAATTCCTGAAAACAAGGGATACATAAACATTTTCTGCGTTAGGAAAAAAAAAAAGCTTTATGAAATTCAAGAGGGTTTTGTTTTTAAGACATTACTTACTAATTGCATTTAGGCGTCAAAGTAACTCCGAAGGTTTTCTCTCAGTCTGCTCCATACTGTTGCACATACAGTATTTAATTAGATGATTCATTAAATGTATGAATGTTTTCACCGCACGTTCGGTATAACTTATTAAGTGTTCATTTTAAGTGGCAGTGTGATAACCCCTTTCTGAGTCGCCCTGCTTAGGCTGGCAGTGACTACGGACATTGACATGTTTTCGTCTGCAGCTGGAGGCGCCCGCCGGCCTGCAGCAACGGGACAGCTGTCCCTCCTGCTGCTCTTTTCCTGCCTTCGGCCCCGCGTGTAACCTACCAGCCTTCCTTGGGGGCTCCGCCCCGTGATCTGCACATGCGAGGCATTCGACAAATGCCGAGTGAGAAGAACGTTCCTGTTTGAGCACCCAGTGAAATAAAATGGAATGATGGCAAGATTTTAAAAAGCCAGGTGTCCCAGGGGCGTCTGGGTGGCTCAGTGGGTTAAGCATCGGACTCTCGAGCTCAGCTCAGGTCGTGACCCCAGGATTTGTGAGTTGGAGCCCCACGTTGGGCTCTGCGCTGGCAGTGCGGATTTTGCTGGGGATTCTCTTTCCCTTTCTCTCTGCCCCTCCCCCACTCACACTCTCTCTCAATCCCTCAAAATAAGCGAACAAACAAACCAAAAACTTAAAAAGCCAGGTGCCCCATCACTGTCTATAAGTGTCCATGCAGTTTTGATCCATCTGTTGAGCCCTCTGGGACTTAGTTTTCTTAACCTGTCATCTGACTGGCTTAGATCCAATGATTTCCAAAGACCAGCCCTTGATTCACCTTCTGTTATTCATTGACTCCCTCCCCTGTGATTCTGCCTACTGTCTTCCGTTCCATCTGTACGTCTAGTGGAGAGGATACTGTGTAAGTTACCATACACCTAAGTATTTGTTGTGCTTTCAGTTTTTCAGATTCATCAATAACTTCTGCCCTTCGGAGAAAAATAAACATAGCCTTTTCCCTGTAAACTGAGAACATGGCTACATATTTGAAATCTGTATTGTCAACCTTAAAACTCTTCTGATTGGGAATGGCCTTTGCCTTCCTACCCTTGAATTTCCTCCAAGAACACTTTCTGGCTGCTCCCACTTAGTGCTTTGATGGGGGGGTCAGGAGGACTAGATGCCAGATCTCCATCCGCTCCCAAATCCCTGTGTCACGGAGGGCCACTCATTTCCCCAAGTGTAAAATTAGGGAGCTTTATTTGATGATATCTAGAATCTAAGTCTCATTCTATATGAATCTGTGTTTGGGGATGCCCATCGTTTATATACGAGGCAAGTCAAAAGAACTTTTAATGAGCACCTACTATGTGCCAAAATGATAGATATATTTTAAGACTAAGGAAACTGAGGACCAGAGAGGTTAAATAGCATGCCTAATCACTAATAAGCCAACAAAGCTGCAAGTGACAGAATCAGGACTTGAATCTGTGTCTACCTGGTTATACAAGCCATACCAGTTGGAGAGGTTTGTTAGATCTGTTTTATTAATTTTATTTGATAGGTGATGGGGAACAAGTTTTTGAGCAAGGGTTAGTGTGATAAAAGGCCTTATTTGTTTGTTTATTTTTGGTGTTGTTAACATTTATTTCTATTTTTTTAATTTTAATTTTTTTAAATTGACATCCAAATTAGTTAGCATCTAGTGCAACAATGATTTCAGGAGTAGATTCCTTAGTGCCCCTTCCCCATTTAGCCCATCCCCCCTCCCCAACCCCTCCAGCAACCCTCTGTTTGTTCTCCATATTTAAGAGCCTCTTACGTGTTGTCCCACTCTGTTTTTATATTATTTTTGTTTCCCTTCCCTTATGTGCATATGTTTTGTCTCTTAAAGTCCTCATATGAGTGAAGTCGTATGATATTTGTCTTTCTACGTGTCTATCCACGTAGTTGCAAATGGCAAGATTTCATTCTTTTTGGTTGCTGAGTAATACTCCATTGTGTGTGTGTGTATATATATATATATATATATATATATATATATATATATATATACCACATCTTCTTTATCCATTCATGCATCGATGGACATTTGGACTCTTTCCATACTTTGGCTATTGTTGATAGTGCTGCCATAAACATGGGGGTGCATCTGTCCCTTTGAGACAGCACACCTGTATCCTGTGGATAAATACCTAGTAGTGCAATTGCTGGGTTGTAGGGTAGTTCCATTTTTAGTTTTTTGAGGAACCTCCACACTGTTTTCCAGAGTGGCTGCACCAGCTTGCATTCCCACCAGCAGTGCAAAAGAGATCCTCTTTCTCCACATCCTCGCCAATGTCTGTTGTTGCCTGAGTCGTTAATGTTAGCCATTCTGACAGGTGTAAGGTGGTATCTCATTGTGGTTTTGAGTTGTATTTCCCTGATGGTGAGTGATGTGGAGCATTTTTCCATGTGTCGGCTGGCCATCTGGATGTCTTCTTTGGAGAAGTGTCTATTCATGTCTTTTGCCCGTTTCTTCACTGGATTCTTTGTTTTCTGGGTGTTGAGTTTGAGAAGTTCTTTAGAGATTTTGGATACTAACCCTTTATCTGATACCTCATTTGCAAATATCTTCTCCCATTCTGTCGGTTGCCTTTTAGTTTTGCTGATTGTTTCCTTCACTGTGCAGAAGCTTTTTATTGTGATGAGGTCTCAGTAGTTCATTTTTTGCTTTTGTTTCCCTTGCCTCCAGAGACGTGTTGAGTGACAAGTTGCTGCCTCCAAGATCAAAGAGGTTTTTGCCTGCTTTCTCCTCAAGGATTTTGATGGCTTCCTGTCTCACATTTAGGTTAAAAGTCCTAATTTTAAAAGGTCAGCATCAGTGCAGAGCCTGCTTGAGTTTCTCTCTCTCCCCCTCTCTCTCTGCCCCTCCCCCGTGCGCTCTCTCTCTCTTTCTCTCTCTCAGAATAAATAAATAAAAACTTTAAAAATAAAAGATCAGCATGATGGTATTCATGGAAGATAGCAGCCCTATTTAATTGATCCTTTTATTTTCAACATCGAACGCAGTATTTAGCAAATGTTAGATCTATAGTTGATTTTTACTGAATGAATGCATGGATGGATGGATGGATGAATGATGCTGCTGAATAGGTCATGAGATCAGAGAAAGGAGAAATACTAGTGATAATGCTACTGTGGTGGTCCGAGCATGAAGTAATAAAACATTGCACTAGAGCGGTGGCAGTGTGGAAGGACACAAGCAAACAGGAAACATGGACTGGACCTGGGAACAAATTAGATGTGGGCATGAGAGAAGCCACAAATGACCCCAAAGCTTTGAAGCCTTATTGATTGCCCTGATGGTTTGATACCATTCTCAGAATTCTGGAGGTCACCTTGTAGTTTGACATCTATTACCGAGTGCAGTGAAAGCCTGCAGACAACGGAGTACAAGTGGAACGCATTACCATCTGAATGAATTGTAAACCAAACCCGTTTATGTGTGAGTTTGACCCACATAAGGATTGAAATACGGTGAAGGAAAAGTAGTGGAGAACATAGAGGGTATGTCTCCTTTAAACTATTTTCTGCCTCGTTCCCCACTTTTCTTTCTTTAATCAAGACCTGCCAATGGGTATTGAACTGGGTTCCACTTATTCACGTGTAGGGGTCTTCCAGCACAGAAAAGTAGAGATCATTGCCAATGACCAAGGCACACGTACCAGTCCAAATGATGTGGCTTTCACAGAGTGATCACCTCATCAATGAGGTTGCTAAGAGCCAAGAGATGATGAACTTCGCTACCGTCTTTGATGCCAGTAGGCTGATTGGTCGTAAGTTTGGTGATGCCAGAGTTCAGTCTCAGTGAAGCACTGGCCTTTGCAAATGATTTGTGAAAAGGGAAAACCCAAAGTAATTGTAGAATATAAAGGAAAAAATGTTTTTTCCCCAGAGGAGATCTCTTCCGTGGTTCTAAGCAAGATGAAAGAGTTTGCTGCAGCCTCCTTGGGTGGAAAAAAAGCCAGAAAATACAGTAATTACTGTTCTAACCTACTTAAATGATTTACAGTGTCAGGCCACAAAGAATGCATGGACCATCCCAGATCTTAATATCCTGGAAATCGTTAATGAGTCTATTGCAGCAGCCATAGTTTATGGCCTGGATTTAAAAACAACAACAACAAATGAAGCTTTAAAAGAGAGAAACATGCCGATCTTTGACTTAGGTAGTGGCACCTTTGGTGTATCTATCCTAAACATCCAGGATGACATCTTTGAAGGAAAATCCACAGCTGGTAACACCCACCTGGATGGGGAACTTTTTGATAGTTGTATGGTGAGCTACCTGATGGAAGAGGCCAAATGCAAGCACAGGAAGGACGTAACCTACCACAAGCAGGCAGTACGCTGCCTCCAGACTGCCTGTGAGAAGGCACAATGTATCTTGGGTTTCTTTGCTCCTGCCAGGATTGAAATTGATTTATTCTATACGGACATGGGTTTCTACACTTCTGTTTCCTGAGCCCAGCTGAGTGCTGATGTCTTCTGTGGTGCCCTAAAGCTAGTAGAGGACTCTCTGAAGGATGCCAAACTCGACAAGAGCCACGTTAATGAAACTGAGATAGGCAGTGATTCATTCCACTTGTACCCCAAAGTTTCAGAAATTGCTTCCAAATTCTTGAGTGGAGAGGAGCTCAACAAAATCATCAGCCCTCATGAGGAGTAGCTGCACAGTGCAGAAGATCTCCTGCTCCTTGATGATACCCCTTCTCTTTGGGCATCGAAACAACAAGGAGGTCATGGCATGTCTAAGAGAGACCCCACCATTCCTACAAAGCAAACTCAGATGCTCACTGCTTCCTCTGCCACTCAGGCCACTGCTTAGTGACAGCGTAGGAGGGAGAAAGGGCTTTAACTAAAAGAAGTAAACTGCTTGGCAAGTTTTGCTCTCCGGGATCCTCTAGCCTCCCGGAGCATTCCTAAAATCTAGGTGACCTTTGACATAGACACCAGGATCAATCGCAATGTAACGGCTTCACACAAAAGTACCAGTAGGAAGAACAAAATCAACATTACTAATGACAAAGGCCATCTCAGTAAAGATGATATCGATCAGATTCTAGAAAAGCAGGAAAATAGAGATTGGAAGATGAAGTTAATGGAGATCGGGTAACAGCCAGAAATACTATAGAAGCCTAACCTTGAGTGGCATGCAAACAGTTGAAAATAACACTCTGAGACTCGTGTTCAGTAGAGAAAATGGAAGGAAGGCTCTTGAAAGGTGTCAGGAAGCGTTCAGCTGCCTCAAGTACCAGCACACGGCTGAAAGGGAAGAGTGTGAGTGTAAGAGACTTTGAGAGTCTTCAGTCCGAGTGTCGTGAGGCTTTACCGGGCAGTAGGATCTGGCGGCTGTGGGCTTCCGTAACTGAGAGGAGCCTAGGTCTGGTGCTGATCAAGCGGACGAAACGGTCATTCTTTGGAATGAGTCTGTTCTCTGCCGCCACTTGTGCAGTTTCTATTTCAGTATTTCATGCTTAGTTTGCATCCTCAGCGTGTATGAAAGAGGAAAGATTCAAAACCTACTTTGACGATACAAATTTGTGAGTTTATTCAGCGTCATAATACGAATGCTCCTACGTCTTGTGGGTTTACGATCTTCACATTTTTCAGCACCTGCAGTTTATGGATGGGGACTTGTTTGGAAACGATCACTTATGAAATATTTCAGCGCTTCCCTTTGGTAATAAGAAACGGGCTCTGTTACCATCCCACAGTCTCACCCCTTAAATAACAGTTACTAGTTGTGAGCAAGTGTTGTGGCTGCAAACCTGGATCAACATTTTATTCTACTCATCTATATACTACATTAGAATTTACTGCTTTCAGTCACGTTTCTGTGTATTTTTTAAAACGTCTTCATGACCCACTGATGTCTGCATCTCTCGATTTACAGAAAAATTACAGTCCTTCCCAGGTCCAAGTTGCCATCGGAGATTTTCACTCTTCTCATTGTATGTTGCTGAACGAGGTACCACGTGTTTTGCTGATTGTTCATGCCTTGACTTCTCAGCTACATATGTAAAAACATCCATTGATTTAAGAGGGAAAGACCTACTTCTTGATCTTCTTAAGCTCAACACATTTTCCATGAAAATATGGTTGTAATTGTAGCTTATCGATGAGTTCTATGGCATTTGTGAGTCAAAGAAAAGGAAGATTTCTTTATGCATCACAATTATGGTACTGTGGTTTTACTGTCATCCTTCAGGGCTGGTGTGTATTTTGTTCACTTACAAAAGAGGAAGCATATTAAGGGGGGGAGACTGACATTAGGAACAGTTACAATAGAATTTAAAGGAAACAAAGACAAATATTCATTTTGGTTAGGTGAGATCTCTGACTTTCTTGAGTAGTTCAGGCCTTCCTTTCTTTCATGGATTTAGAATACTGAAGGCAGGTTGAAGCAGGTCAGTACCTGGCAATGAACCAAGCATATAAACCAAGGACAGAAATCTCCTATTTAGGATACTGTTTTTAAGTTTATTTATTTATTTTCAGAGAGAGAGAGAGAGAGAGAGAGAGAGAGAGCGCAAACACAAGCAGGGGAGGAGCAGAGGGAGAGGAAGAGAGAATCCCAAGTAGGCTCTGAGCTGTCAGCACAGAGCCCGATGTGGGGCTTGCACTCACAAACCGTGAGATCGTGACCTGAGCCAGAATCAAGAGTCAAGACACATAACCCTCCTGTGCCACCCAGCCGCCCTGGGGTAATATGGACATTTTAACAGTGTTTGTTCTTCCAGTGCATGAACGTGGAACGTCTTATGACGTCTTTGTGTCGTCTTCAATTTCTTTCGCCAGTGTTTGATAGTTTGCAGGGGACAGGTCTGTCACCTCTTTGGCTGAGTTTTACTTCTTTACCGATTTGGATGCCTAGACTCAGTTTTCTGGTATCTTCATTATACATGTTCACTTACAGTATTGAATTAACCGCATCAGTCTCTGAATGAGATCAGTTCCCAACAGCTCAATTATCAAACCATTATTGGACATGGTACATTTCAAATACCTGAATTAAAGCACTGTGTTGACCCACAGGAACCCACATTTCAGTGAGGCAGTGAGGTCAAAAGGAGAGAGCTGAACACGTGAAGGTTCAAGGTGATCCAGAGCAGCTGAGGGTATCATACTGGCTTAAAATTTTTTTTTTAATGTTTATTTATATTTGAGAGAGAGAGAGAAAGACAGACAGAGTGCGAGTGGGAGAGGGGCAGAGAGGCAGGGAGACACAGAATCCGAAGCGGGCTCCAGGCTCCGAGCTGTCAGCACTCAGCCCGAGGCAGGACTCGAACTCACAAATGGTGAGATCTTGACCTGAGCCGTAATCAGACGCTTAACTGACCGAGCCAGCCAGGCGTCCCTCGTATCGGCTTTCGAGGAGCCGGATGAGGGGAACATGGCAGACCTCGCGGAAGACCTGCCAATAGGAGTTCTGCTTCACGAACAGCAGTTACCTTTCTCCTTTCCGAGGTTGGGAATGGGATGGGCACTTTTAGGGCCTTAAAACTGGGTATTTCAGGAAGAGAAGGTTGTGAGAAGTGGTAGGTCAGGGGCCAAATGATCGTACTGCTGGTGGAGGAGGAGTGGATAAATACCACAGGGCAAAATTAAGGTCGAATTTCTCAAGATCATGCAAACAGCAACTAGGGAGCTTCCATGAAAGGAACGGCCAGGCCAGGCGAGGCTTGAGTTCGATGACCTGGCCAAATGTAGACGAAGCCCACTGAAAATTAGGGAACGGGTAACACCACGAGCCAGAGGAAGTGCTGTATGACTTTACTCGCATTGCCATAACAAAGTACCATAGACGGCATGGCCTAAACAACACAAGTGCATTTTCTCACAACCCTGGAAGTCAGAAGTCTGAAATCAAGGTGTTGGCAGACTTATTTTTTGTCCTGACAGCTATGAAGGAAGGATCTGTACCAGGCCTCTCTCCTTGGCTTACGGATGATCTTCTCCTTATGTCTTTACGTGGTCTTCCTTCTGAAAGTGTCTGTGTTCTAGTCTCTTCTCTATAAGGACACCAGCCATATTGGATTAGCACCCACCCTAATGACTTCATTTTAACTTCATGCCATTAAGATCCTATGTCCAGATATGGTCCCATCCTGAGGTAGTGGGGGTTAGGACTTTATCAGATGGACTGTGGGGGAAGACACAGTTATAACAGATGCCTTGTTATAAGCTCTTCTGTATGTGACTGCTGGGCTCTGAGCCAGATGAAACAGCTGAACAAGACAGCCCTCGGTCTTAGAATGCTCACTATCTATCGCGATAGGTGTTTGGGTGTTTATTCTTCCTTGACCTCTGAATAAAGGTTCACAGAACTTGACAACTGGAGCGAGGATTTGGAGAGAGTGTAAGGAACAACGACGTGGGTGAGAGAAGGTGCAGAATTTCGGCACCATCAGTGGTAGAATCATACAAGCCTAGGAAATATTAATATGGAGATATCTCAAATATAAATGTAGCTATATAATTTGCACCACTTTCAGTGAAAACGATCCTTTGTTTTGGTTTTGTTTTTGTAAAAACATTGAGACACACTGCCTCAACGACAGCTTCTTGTGGGGACATGAAATATAAACAAAACTGACAGGACACTAGTTTATCCATCTGCCTGATGTGAAGTTGGTGGTGTTTAGAACTAAACGACTTTCTAGAATCTCGTAATAGGAATATCGTTTTTCTAAATTTTGTTCAAGAGGCAGGAATGAATAGCTTCTGGGGTGTTCCATAGAATAAGGCCTGAAACAGTATTTTGAAGCTATTGACAGTTATTTTTGTATTGGGAGAAAAAGATATTATGTGGGACATAATAGTTGCTCAATAAAATAGCTTGTTGACTAATAAATTCTGGGGCTTAATAGCCTTTAAAATCAAACTTATATACTCCTGGTAGATTTCCAGTGGTATTACATTGAAAGCCTAAAGGCCAGTACTTACGAAAGAACATTAGATTTAGTTAATCAAACATAGATTATGTTTTCTAAGATAAATTATGTCTGCATACTTAATACATGCTTTCATATAGCAATATAATGCTGATTTATCTCTCTCACACTCATAAAATCGGTGTGTCAAATAAGGGCCACGCGGAATTGTTTTCACTGTTCTGTCCCTCTGTTGGCGTCTCGTAACGAAAGATTCAGCAAACACGGTAGACATTAAAACGTTTAAAACCTGGCTCAGTGATGCCTTCAGACCCTTCCAGTAATTACCCCTGAGCTTCCTCTGTTTGTACTTTGTGACTTGCCTCAAATAAATCAAAGTGAGTGAGTCCTAAAGGAGAAGAACTGTTTTTAGCATTAAGGCCAATTCTTCAGGCAAAGAATTTGGGGTAGAGCCTTTTTCTTGTGACTCACCTGTGGCCTGTTTATATTTTGGGGATGCTCATCCTCCCTGCTTCGTCATTTCCCCCCTACGCTCTGTGGGCTGACGGCTGCGGTGTAATCACCCTAACACGGTTCCAGGAAGACCCAGAGAATCAAAACAACGGTGTCGATACCATTGTTGCTTTTACCTCCTAAACATGCTGTTCATTGAGCTCCTGGTTTAATAAAGAACACTGAGCCCTTTCCAGTTCTTGCAAGGTGAGAGCCAGTTCCATCAGGAGGTACCAAAGGGGCCTTGTCAAGAGTCAAGAATATTTGAGAAGAAGAGACATACCACGAGAGAAGACGCTTTGCAGTAACATGCAAACGGAAGCAGGTCACTTGTAGGCATTCAGCATGTAAACCTTAGGGAAGCGAGAGGAAGGAGGGGAGTTGGTGACGGAAGGTGCTCTGGGCTCAGCTGATCCCATTCAGAGATTCTGTCTTAGCCTATTTGCTCTGATCCCGAGGAAGCCATGTATACAGCACATCCTTCTGTAGATAGCACTGTGTGCCAAGCACTACTTTTACACACACACACACACACACACACACACACACACACACACCAATTTGATCCTTATTTTTTTTAATGGTTCTTTATTTTTGAGAGAGAGAGAGACAGAGAGAGTGAACACAAGCGGGGGAGGGGCAGAGAGAGAGGGAGAATCCGAAGCAGGCTCCAGGCTCCGAGCTGTCAGCACAGAGCCCGGCGCGGGGCTCGAACTCAGGAACCGTGAGGTCATGACCTGAGCCAAAGTCGGAGGCTTCACTGACTGAGCCACCCGGGTGCCCCAAGACTGGCAATTGTAAAAGTGACTCATGTTGGATATTATTTCCATATCAAGAGTTGACTTCCTTTCCCATTTCTTAAGTACTGATTCATTTCCATCTATTGAGTAGAATAATAATAAAAAATAAATAAAACGTAACATTTCCACTTCACCGTCCTTAGAAATGGCTTTAAAATTTTATGGTTGGTTATATTTCAGTACCTTCCCTTAAATTCTGGGAATGCAGCCTTTCACAGCCCATATTACGGCGTTAAGGCCTACCTTACTTACAGATACTGAGTAGAAAATTGATCTTACCAAACTATTTGACTGTATGTCCCTATGCTCTTTCTGGGTTTTGATGATTTTAATCCCAGTAGAGTTATTAACATACCGTGTTATATTAGTTTCAGGTGTTCAATATAATGTTTCAAAATTCTATACATTCCTCAGTGCTCATCAAGATGAGTACACTTTTTGGTCCCCATCACTGATGTCCCCCATCCCTCCACCCACCTCCCCTCTGGTAGCCACCAGTTCTCTATACTTAAGAGTGTGTTGGGGGGGGCTCCTGGGTGGCTCAGTCGGTTGGGCGTCCGACTTTGGCTCAGGTCACGATCTCGCGGTCTGTGAGTTCGAGCCCCGCGTCGGGCTCTGTGCTGACTGCTCAGAGCCTGGAGCCTGTTTCGGATTCTGTCTCCCTCTCTCTCTGACCCTCCCCCGTTCATGCTCTGTCTCTCTCTGTCTCAAAAATAAATAAACGTTAAAAAAATTTTTTTTTAAAGTGTGTTGGGGCACCTGGGTGGCTTACACGGTTAAGTGACTGACTCTCGATTTCTGCTCAGGTCATGATCTCACAGTTTGTGAGATCGAGCCCCACGTCAGGCTCTGTGCTGACGGCATGGAACCTGCCTGGGATTCTCTCTCCCTCTCTCTCTGCCCCTCCCCCTCCCCTGCTCATGCTCTGTCTCTCTCAAAATAAATAAATAAATATTTAAAAAAAAGAGAGAGAGAGTGTATTTCTTGGTTTGTGTCTTCCTCCCTCTTTCTCTTTTTTTTCCTGTGCTTGTTTTTGTTCTTAAGATTCCATATACGGGGGCACCTGGGTGGCTCAGTGGTTGAGCGTCCATCTCTTGGCTTTGGCTCAGGTCACGGTCTCATGGTTTGGGAATTCAAGCCCTGTGTTGTGGGGGAGCGGGGGTTCTCTTTCCTTGGTGTTCTCTCACTCTCAAAATAATAAACTTAAAAAAAATTCCACATATGAGTGCAATCAGACAGTCTTTGTCTTTCTCTCACTGACTTATTTCATTTGCCATTATATACTCGACATCCATCCATATTGTTGCACATTCTGTCGGCTGACGCTTGGGCTGCTTCCATAGGTTGGCTATCGTAAATAATGCTACGAATAAACAGAGGGGTGTTTTCTTTTTGAATTCGTGTTTTTGTATTCTTTGGGTAAATACCTAGTAGTGCAATTGCTGGGTCGTAGCGTAGTTCTATTTTTCATTTTTTGAGGAACCTCCCTACTGTTTTCCACAGTGCCTGCACCAGTTTGCATTCCCACTAACAAGAGCGTTTCTCCACATCCTCACCAACACCTGTTGTTTCTTGTGTTATTGATTTTAGCCATTCAGACAGATGTGAGGTGATAACCTCATTGTGGTTTTGATTTGCATTTCTCTGATGATGAGTGATGTTGAATATCTTCTCATGTGTCTGTTGGCCATCTGTGTATCTTCTTTGGAGAAAAGTCTGTTCATGTCTTCTGTCCATTTTTTAATTGAATTGTTTGTGCATTTTTTTGGTGTTGAGATGTAGAAGTTCTTTATATATTTTGGGTACCAACCCTCTATTAGATATTTCTTTTCAAAGTATCTGCTCCCATTCAGTAGGTTGCATTTTAGTTTTGTTGATCATTTCCTTTGCTGTGCAGAAGCTTTTTTATTTTGATGTAGTCCCAATGGTTTATTTTTGCTTTTGTTTCCCTTGCCTCAGGAGACTCATAGAGAAAAATGTTGTTATGGCTGATGTCAGAGAAATTATTGTCTGTGCTCTCTTCTAGGATTTTTATGGTTTCAGGTCTCACATTTAGGTCCTTGATATATTTTGAGTTTATTTTTGTGTACGGCGCAAGAAAGTGGTCCAGGCTGATTCTTTAGCGTGAAGCTGTCCGGTTTTCCCAACACCATTTGTTGAAGAGACTTTTTTTCATTGCATATTCCTTCTTTGTTGAAGATTAATCGACCGTGTAATCATTGGTCTATTTCTGGGCTCTCCATTCTGTTCTGTTGATCTATGGGTCCTGTTTCGTGCCAGTATCGTTTCCGTTTTGATTACTGCAGCTTTGTAGTGTATCTTGAACTCTGGAATTGGCAATACCTCCAGTTTTGTTCTTCTTTGATTGCTTTGGCTCTTCGAGGCCTTGTATGATTTCATGCAAATTTTAGGATTGGTTCCTGTTCTGTGGAAAATGATGTTGGTAGGGATTGCGTTAAATTTGTAGATTGCTGTGGGTACTGTGGACATTTTAATAATATTTGTTCTTCCAGTCCATGAGCATGGAATGTCTTTCCATTTATTTCTGTCGTCTTCAATTTCTTTGATCAACATTGTATAGTTTTCAGAGTACAGGTCTTTCACTTCCTTTGTTAAGTTTATTCGTATGTATATTATTATTTTCGGTGCAGTTGTAAATGGGATTTCTTAAAAATTTTCTTTTCTGCTACTTCATTATTAGTCTATAGAAGCACAATGGACTTCTGTATATTGATTTTGTATCCTGTGACCTTACTGAATTCCTTGATGTTATGGTAGTTTACTGGTGGAGTCTTGAGGGTTCTCTCTATGTAGTATCATGTCATCTGCAAATAGTGAAAGTGTTACTTCCTCCTTACCAATTTAGATGCCTGTTATGTTTTCTTCTTGTCTGGTTTCTGTGGCTAAGGCTTCCAGTAATGTATTGAATAAAAGTGATGAGAGTGGACATCCTTGTCTTGTTCCTGATATCAGGGGTAAAGCTCTCAGTTCTTTACCATTGAGTATGATGTTAGTTGTGGGTTTTTCATATATGGCCTTTATTATGTTGAAGTATGTTCCCTCTAAACCTACTTTGTTGAGGATTTTTATCATGAATGTTGTACTTTGTGAAATGCATTTTCTGCACTATTGAAATAATCCCGTGGTTTTTATCCTGTGTCTTGTTGATGGAATGTGTTATGTTGAATGATTTATAAATATTGACCCATCCTTGCATGCCAGGAATAAATCCCATTTGATCGTGGTGAATGATTTTTTTAAATTTATTTTGAGAGAGACAGAGGCAGCACAAACAGAGGAGGGACAGAGAGAGAGAGAGAGAGAGAGAGAGAGAGAGAATCCCAATTAGGCTCCACACTGTCAGTTCAGAGCCTGATGTGGGGCTTGAACTCACCAGTGGTGAGATCATGACCTGAGCTGAAACCAAGAGTCAGACGCTTAACTGACTGAGCCACCCAGGCGCCCAGTGAATGATTTTTTTTAATGTATTGTTGGATTCATTTTCTTGAAGATTGTTGAGGATTTTTGCATCGCTGTTCATTAGAGTCATGAGCCTATAGTTCTCTCTCTCTCTTTTTTTTTTTGTAGTGTCTTTTTCTGGTTTTGGTATCAGGGTAATGCTGTCCTCATAGAATGAATTTGGAAGCTTTCCTTTCTCTTCTGTTTTTTGGAATTGTTTGACAGGAATAAGTATTAACTCTTTTTTAAATGGTATAATTCATCTGTAAAGCTGTCTGGTCTTGGACTTTTGTTTTTTGGGAGGTTTTTTTTTTTTATCACTAATTCTATTTCATTGCTGGTAATTGGTCTGTTCAAATATTCCATTTCTCCCTGACTCAGATTTATACTCAAGTTATATGTTATATGTTTCTAGGTTATATGTTTCTTGGTTGTTGTCCAATATATTGGCATATAATTTTTCATACGATTCTCTTATAATTCTTTGTATTTCAGTGGTGTCAGTTGTTACTTTCCTCGTTGCAGATTTTATTTGAGTCTTTTCTCTCTCTCTCTCCCTCTCTCTCTCTCTCTCTCTCTCTCTCTTTTTTTTTTTTTTTTTTTTTGATGAGTCCAGCTAAAGGTTCATCAGCTTTGTTGACTTTTTCAAAACCATCACCGGGTTTCATTGGTCTGTTTTATTTTATTTTTCAGTGTCAATTTCATTCACTTCTGTGTTAATCTTTGTTATTTCCTCCTTTCTACTGGTATGAATTTTGTTTGTTGTTCTGTCTCTAGCTCCTTTAGCTATAGGGTTAGGCTGTTTATTTGAAATTTTTCTTGCTTGTTGAGGTAGACCTGTATTGCTCTCTACTTCCCTCTTCAAGTAGTGGCCTCGTGAGGAAGAGTGCCTCTAGTGCCCTGTAATGCAGTATCACCTGTTCACCAGAACCTGGTGCTCTAGTGGTGCCTTCCTACTGTGGCTGTCCTGTGTTTGCCTCCAGTCCAGTTGTTGGCGGTGGCTCTCTTTGTCTGCTGTGGGCAGAATTCGGTCCCTGTGCTGTTAGTGGGTGCGTGTGCGGCCGCCTTGGGTCTGTGTCGAGTGAGACCAGCTGTTGGGTAGAGATGGAGTAGCCCTGAATTGCAGGGTGCTCCCCCTGTGTTCTGCCCTGAGAAGCTTTTGTTGGCCTTGCCTTCAGACCAGATGTCTGACCCCAGCCCCCCACTGGGTGCTCAGCCAGACTTGTGTGCGTGGGTATCTTCCCGTCTCCCCAGGGTAGGAGTTACCTCGGAGCCGGCCGGCCCTGCCGGGGCTGCTCGCACACCGCCAGGCTTGTGGCCCTGCTTTGGATGGGCTCCGGCCAAGAGCCTGTTGGAGGGAGCGGGTCCGCAGGAGAGTGTGGGGGTAGGGTATGCTGTTAGCAAGTTAGGTGGAGAGTGTTCATGCTCTGCTGGTTCCCGCAGGTGTCCGTGTGTCCAGGCTGGGAGTAGGGGAGGGTAATGGCCCCCGTCAGCTCCTTTGTTCCTCGAGAAGTCCCCTAAAGATCCCTGCCCCTCCAGCACACACTCAGATTAGTGAATAAATCTCCCTCCCATACGTCCCACCCCCACCCGGTTTTCAAACTGCTACATCTGTGCTGTATCTCTGTGGGGCTGCTTGTTGTGCTTTTCTTTTTAAAGGGTGGGAACTCTGTTTTCTCTCACTCTCCTGTCTCTCCCACAGCCCAGCATGCTGAGGTAAAATTTCTTGCTTATTTATTTTCAGAGAAAGAGAGAGCAAGCACGAACAGGGGAAGGGCAGAGAGAGAGAGGGAGAGAATCCCAAGCAGGCTCCACACTCAGCGAGGAGCCTGCCGTGGGGCTCAATCTCATGACGGTGAGATCAGGACCTGAGCCAATGCCAAGAGTCGAACGTTTAACTGACGGAGCCACCCAGGTGCCCCAGTCTCTGATTTTTAAAGTTTCAGGTTTTAAGGGACGCCTGGGTGGCTTAGTCAGTTGAGCGTCCCAACTTTGGCCCAGGTCATGATCTCACAGTCCATGGGTTCGAGCCCCGCCTCGGGCTGTGTGCTGACAGCTCAGAGCCTGGAGCCTGCTTCGGATTCTGTGTCTCCTTCTCTCTCTGCCCCTATCCCACTTGCGCTCTGTCTCTCTCTCTCTGTCCTCTCTGTCTGTCTCTCTCTCAGATAAACATTAAAGGTTCAGGTTTTAAGCCCTGCCGTTTGCATAAAGTTAGTCCCCTCTGGTTTTCAAAGGCAAATGTTAGGGGGATTCGTCTTCCCCATGCAGGTTCGTGTGCCTGCGGTGCTTGGTATGAGGGTCTGTTTCTGTACCCTCTCTGCACCCATGGCATCCCTCCCTCTTGTGGACAGTCCCATGGGTCCGTTTAGCTTCTGACGGCATCTCTGCCCTTCCTACCCTCTTCGATGAGGCCTCTTCTCTATATTTAGCTGTGGAGAGTCTGCTCCGCCAGTGTTTGGGTCATTTTCTGGGTTATTTGCACTGATGTGGGTGTTATCGCGTATCCATGGGACAAGGTGAGTTAGTTTACCATTTAGAAATGTGGTATTTCTAAATTCCATTTCTAAATGGAATAAATGGTATTCCAATCAGAATGACTAGTATGGCAGTTTTAAGACCAAGAAGGAAAAACACTCTGTAAGGTCTTCTTCTCACAGTTCATTGAGAGCAGTGGCCTCTGTGAGAAGGCATGTTGAAGTAGAGAATGGTGTTCAAAGGACTTAGCCCATATCTTAGCCCTTCCGTTATTAGGATGTTTGACTTAATGCTCTGGACCACTTAGCATCTTGCAGCCATAGACAACTTACGTATAAAAGGTAGGTTTTGGAATAGTTTTCCCAACTAATAAGTTGCATCACTTAAACTAGTGAAACCAAAATCTGATATTGGCAAAATTGTGCTGAAACACGTATATATTACTGATGATGTTAAAATTGACCCGTTTGGGGGCACCTGGGTGGCTCAGTCGGTGGAGCGTCCGACTCCAGCTCAGGTCACGACCTCACTGTTTGTGAGTTCGAGCCCCACGTTGGGCTCTGTGCTGTCACTGCAGAGTCCACATCGGATCCTCTGTTCCCCTCTTTTTCTGCCCTTCCTGTGCTCACACTCCCTCTCTCAAAAAAAAAAAAAAATTTAAAAAAATTGACCCATTTAGAGCAGTTTGGCAGAATATAAATATCAACAGCATTTGGCCTAGTCATTGGATTACTCACACTTAAATTTATGTTAAGAAAACTAATCAAAACTGAGCAAAACTATCACTAAAATACTCTTTTGTAATAGTACATTATTTAACACCCATCCACAGAAAGGAAAAAAAAACCTAAATGCTCAGCAGTAGAGTCATACTCAATTAAGTTAGTGTCTCCATTAGATAGAACATTATGTGGCTATTAAAAATGGTGATTATGGAGCCCATTTTACTACAAGAGTCAGCAAACTATGGCCAAGTTAGACCAAATCCATCCCACTGCCCATTTTTATAATAGATTTTTATAAACCTACTTTATTATTTACGTTTTATTTTTTTTAAGCTTTTAAATTTTGCAGGGGGCACCTGGGTGGCTCAGTCGGTGAAGTGGCCGACCCTTGGCTTCGGCTCAGGTCATGATCTCACGGTTTCATGAGTTCAAGGCCCACATCGGGCTCCTCACTGACAGTGCGGTGCCTGCTTGGGATTCTCTGTCTCCCTCTCACTCTGCCCCTCCCCCACTCGTGCTGTCTCTCAAAATAAATAAACTTTAAAAAATTAAAAAAAAAGAATTTTAATAAAAAAAAAAATTTTTTTAGGGGCACCTGGGTGGCTCAGTCGGTTAAGTGTCCGACTTTGGCTCAGGTCACGATCTCGCGGTTTGTGAGTTCGAGCCCCACGTCGGGCTCTGTGCTGACGGCTCAGAGCCTGGAGCCTGCTTCACATTCTGTGTCTCCCTCTGTCTCTGCCCCTTGCCCACTCACACACTCTCTCTCTCTTTCAAAAATAATCATTAAAAAAATTTTTTTTTAAATTTTTAATGTTTTATTTATTTTTCAGAGAGACAGAGAGAGAGAGAGAGAAAGAGAGAGAATAGGGGAGGGGCAGAGAGAAAGGGAGACACAGAGTCTGAAACAGGCTCCTGGCTCTGAGCTGTCAGCACAGAGCCCGACGTGGGGCTCGAACCCACCAACCATGAGATCATGACCTGAGCCGAAGTCAGACACTTAACTGACTGAGCCACCCAAGTGCCCCAAGATTTTTAATTTTTTTAAACTCATCTCTACATCTAAAGCAGGGCCCAAACTTACAACGCTAAGATCAAAATTTACATAATACTCCACTGCCTGAGCCAGCCAGGCGCCCCTGTAAGTAACTGTTTATGGGACGACAGTGATGCCATTGTTCTCTGTATCTTCTTTGGTTGCTTTTATGCTGCAGTTGCTGTGACAGAGCCTGTGTGGTTGCACAATCTACAAGATTTACTTTATGTACCTTTACAGCAAGAGTTTGCTAACTCCAGACTTGGGAGATACTAACATCAAAAGGAAAGTGAAACCTTAATTTGCACGTACAGCGACAGTAACGGTAAAGTTTATTCTGTGCGCCCACCGAATATACATGTCCTGGCATCATGCAGATAAATAGACCCAACATTGATGTGGCTGGACTCTAGAGGTGAAATGAAAGTATTTATTTTTCTAAATCCGTTTGCTGTTCCTGTTTTATTTGTTCTATTTTTTAAATTATTTGTATATTTATTTAGAGAGAGGAGAGCAGGGGAGGGACAGAGAGAGAGAATCCCAAACGGGCTCTGCCTTGTCAGTGCAGAGCCCAACGCGGGGCTGTAACTCAGGAGCCACGAAATCACGACTTGAGCTGAAGGCAGACGCTTAACGCAGGTGCCCCTTTGCTGTTCCTGTTTTAAATGAACAAACCAACATTTTAATCGTGGCCTGGGTGCTGCGGCAAGAGGAGTGCCAGTATGGCGGCCTGTGGTAAGTACGCAGGGAGCGGCCATTGCTGTTTGGGCCGGTGACCTAACCTTCCATGTGGCCCAGGTAGGACATGCTCACATTGACAGTGTTGCTTACCTGCCTTCAGGAGGTAGATATTTCTTTCCTCTGCTGCATCCCTAGACTATAAGCAGTTGAAGGGTCCAGTAAAGCCCTGCTGACAGGAAGATCATGCTGTAACCCTGTCATCCAGACAGCCTGGCAGTAATGAGAGGAGCGAGATCATTTATTTGACTTTGCACTGCATCGAGGCTTAAAAAGGGGTGCTTGCTCTTGGAACCTCTCAAAGCTTGGGCCAGTCTGCAAATTGGAGAAACCAAACTCGTAGGGAGTGTGTTAATCTTTATTATTTTTTTCAAGTTTACTTATTTATTTTGAGGGGGAGTTGGAGAGGCAGAGAGAGAGAGAGAGAGAGAGAGAGAGAGAATCCCAAGCAGGCTCTGCATTGTCAGCAGTGAACCTGATGTGGGACTCGAACTCAAAAACCTATCACATTTATAATTTTCAGTTTTTGTACATATGTGGCTAATGTCTGGCTCTTTGGCTAAAGTGCAGGCTTCATGTAAGCCTTCAAATATATTTATTGATTGAATGAGTGAATGAATAAATACTTAAATATTTTTGTATTGTAAAATACATCAAAATGTATACAGGGGTTTTCTTTGTTTTTAAAGTTTACTTATTTTGAGAGGGAGAGATTGCACGAGCAGGGGAGGGGCAGAGAGAGAGGGAGAGAGAGAGCATCCCAAGCAGGCTCCGCGCTGTGAGCACAGAGCCCCATGTGGGGCTCGAACTCACAGACCGTGAGATCATGACCTGAGCTAAAACCAAGAACCAGACACTTAACCGACTGGGCCACCCAAGCACCCGTGGAGTGTGTTAATGTTTAAAGCGGATGGCTCAAAAGCAAGTCAGCAGAGTAGTTACCACCAGTGACGTGGGCAAGGTTCCTTTTAATCTCAGGGTAGTACTGTGCTCTCTGTTACCAGCAGGAGGATTCTAGACTCGTAAGGTTCCAAAGTGAGGAGAGACCTTCACCAAATCTGCCATTTCCTAGACCTCAGTTTCCCATCTGGAAAAATGAGGTCTGCATCAGAGGCATGCGCTCACCTGTGGCCAAAGGAGAATCACTTGAGAGTCAGAATTGTGGGGGTTGGAGGCAGGAAGGAGGAACTGGGACACCTTTTAAAACCACAGATTCTTTAAAATCCGTCTGGATGACTCCGACGTGTATCCAGGGTTGAGGATGTTTGGGTTAAATGGTTTCTCAATTTCTTTGTGCTTGTGTTTTAGAATATACACATGTGTGCACACGTTGTGGGGGTATTAGTTTTATTTTGTCATCAAATGGCATACCCATGAATATGATTTTTGGAAAGCAATAAAATAATGTGAGTATTCACTGAATACTTCCTATATGCTAGACTCTTCATAAATATAAGCTCATTTACTCTTCCTAGCAACCCTGTTTGGTCGGTGCTGTCATTCATATTACAGATGAGGAAACTGAGGCTCAGAGGCCGCACAGGTAGAAAACCAGGTCTGTCTGACTCTTATGATGTGTTTTTTTTCCCTTATGCCACGCTGTGTGCCAGTAACTTCATTCGTTATTTTGTTGTGCAAAAAGAAAGTCCTCCTATTTAGTAGCCAAGCTCATGTGCTTATCATTTAAAATTGTGCAACTACAGATTATTTCAAACTTGCCAAACACTGTCACTTGTCACGTATTTGGCTAACAGATTTTCCTATGGAGCCCTTCTTAGTTGATAAAAGAAATAATCATTCTTGGGGTACCTGGGTGGCTCAGCTGTCAAGCCCCCCCCCCCATTGGACTCTGAGCTGACAGTGCAGTCTGCTTGGAATTCTTTCTCTCTCCCTCTGTCTCTGCCCCTCCCCTACACACGTGTACTCCCTCTCTCTCAAATAAATGAACGTGGAAAAAAAAGGAAAAAGAAAGAATTATTCTCATGCCTGCTTTTAGAGATCTGTATTAAAAATGAGTGGGTGGCCCATTGCCTTTCTAGATGTCAGGTACTAGAGTACCGTATCAGGGATTTTTCCTCTCGTGAATAGCGTGCTTTTTATTTGCGTATCTGCTGCAGTTGGCCAAGGATCGGGGGCACATGGTTGCTTCGACTGATCTTTTCTTTTTTTTTAATGTTTATTTATTTTTGAGAGCGAGAGACAGATGGAGCATGAATGGGGGAGGGGCAGAGAGACAGAGACCCAGAATCCGAAGCAGGCTCCAGGTTCTGAGCCGTCGGCACAGACTTGACGCGGGGCTCCAACTCACAGACCGTGAGATCACGACCAGAGCCGAAGTTGGACGCTCAACCGACTGAGCCACCCAGGGGCCCTGACCATATGCTTTTTCAATTGTGTTTCTTGTGAGACTCCTTCCTCGTATGATCTATCTTTTCACGTTAAGAAAGCAGCGAAAAATGGTTTTAAAGGTATGAAAATGGACTTTGTCATTTGTACATTTGAATCAGATATGCATCAAGTGACATCTAGGTGACTACATGATGGGACCAGTGGGGTAAAATGAAAACCAGATACAGAATTTTGCCAGCTCCTGCTGCTGTAAAGGAACCTTAAGGAGTACACCTGGGACAATGATCAGGTGACCATGTAATTTATCCTCCTGGATGAGATCCTTTCAAAAGTGAAAGTGGGGCCTCATCATAATTCCCATTTGCCGTATCAGAATTCTAATGCTAAGTTAACGTGTACCTACGTCGTCATGTCTTTTAGTTCCAATTCAACCAACATTTATTACTTATCTACGCTGTGCTAGGTTCTGTGATGGGTGTTGTATACAGTATTGGAGTATCGGTCCAGTACTAGAAGGTAAACACCGCTGGATGGACATCGCCATAAGTATCCACTCCTGTTGTAATTTGGATGGTAGTAAAGATACGAGAGCTCTCTGGGAGTATAACGAAGGTGATAAATTGTGATCTAAATGTGGAATGGAGGAGGAGAGGGTTATGAAAGATTTGAAATGGTTCAGCTAAATCTTGAAGGATGAAGGTTTGGCTGAAAATAGGACGTTTATGGGCACCTGAGTGGCTCAGTGGGTTGAGCATCCGAGTATTGATTTCGGCTCAGGTCATGATCTCATGGTTCATGAGTTCGACCCCTGCGTCGGGCTCTGTGCTGACAGCACAGAACCTGCTTGGGCTTCTGTCTCCCTCTCTCTTCACCTCCCCCACCTCTTAAAAATAGATAAACATTTAAAAAAAAAAAAAAGAAGGGACCTTTAAGACAGCGGGCAAAGCATATGTGACGGCACTTGGGTGTGAAGGTACGTGGGAATTAGGAGAAAGTAGGGTGCATTTGTGTGGCTGGAATATGGAGAGCATAGGAAAACAGAGTGACAAATGAGGCCTGAGAAGTTGGTTATGAGCAAGATTGTGAGGGCTTTATCAGCTTAATGGCCTCTCCATGAGAAGAAAAAACAGAATACTCCTCATACAAGTCACTCAAAAAGAGAACTGGGTAATAACATGAGCAAAAAAAGTAAATTTCAGTGCTTTCCCCAAGCAACAAATCGTCACCTACTTTTTTCATTTATGAAACCCGTATGACTCATATTGTGGTCCTCTGACCAGCAGTGGACGCTTCACTTGCAGGCTTCTTAGCAATGCCAGTTCCTGGCCCCCAGTCTCAGCTATCCTATCCAGATCTCTGGTGATGGGACCCAAGAAACTGCTTCCACTAGCTCTCCAAGGGCATTCTTATGCATATTAGAGCGTGAGAGCCACTGCATTCCAGCTGGAGTTGAGTTGAATTAGGTACAGTCTCAACACTTGATGGTTGAAACTAACATCTAAATGAAAACTCCTCTCTGCGAATCAAGCCACAAACTGATGCCACCGTCAGCTAAGGTGAATGCTTTGCTGCTAAGTGTTCCATGACTTGAATACTAAGAATCTAAGATACGTTCCAAAGTTTTCCAGAGAAACATGGGACTTGCTTCTTAGCATCTAAAGCAGACATTTGTTTCATTGTGTGTAGGTTTTCAGTACAGCTTGAGTTTGTCTCCAAATCCTAGCGAGGATTTGGAAGAAAGCTATACTTATGTAGGTTTTATCTTTTTAATAGCCTGGTTTACATTTTCTGCCTTTGTGATATGTTCATCCATTCGGAAACATTTAAGCACTTGATAATTAATCCTCAGCCATGGGCAGTTATTATTTCTTATCATGAAATAGTTCAAATGTACTGAAATACCCATGCAGATATAACCTGTTGTCATTTTGTTGTAAGAAATATTTTAATGTATATCAAGACAGACACCAAGAAGTAAAGAATAGAAAGGATAGAAAAGGAGTAATTTTTGAGGCTATAAGGCCTGAATATTTTCGAGTACTGCTGAAAGTCATGAATCCTCGGCTGTTGGAGACACAGGAAAACATAGTAGGAGATACAAAAGAAATACACACACTGTTGTGAAAACCAGAGACAAAGAGATCAAAATCCACGACCAAGAAAACAAGATGGACTGATGTTTGTGAGAGTTGAGAAAAACCAGTCAACAACACACACCTGTACACGCCTGGTCAAACCGTCTTACGAGCGTGTGGGAAAAATAAAGGCATGTGACATAAAACTGAGAGAGTATACAAATGGTCTTCATTGAAGAAACTTGTGAGTAATTTATTCAAGCAGAAGACATACTCTGGAAGGAACATCTGAGATGCGAGAAAGAGTAGTGAAGAAGTAAATTATGAGATAAATAGGTAAAACTAAATAAAATGTTTCTGTATGAAATGCCACCAGATATTATATAAAATGTTTTGATATATAGTAATTTTCTTACCGTTTGGTTAGAAATCGCGTTGTGATTTATCTCAGTAGTTATTTAGGGGTGTACACTTATATGTGTATGTTGAGCTTCTGTCGTTGATTTCTAATCTAATTGTGTTAGATGTTTTTGTCTGTAGGCTATCAATTCTTTGAAAATTAAAGTCCTTTATGTATCAGTTATGCTTCAGTGGCACTCAAGATCTAGGAAACAGGGGCGCCTGGGAGGCTCAGTCGGTTAAGGGCCCAACTCTTGATTTTCACTCAGGTCATGATCTCACAGTCGTGGGACTGAGCCCTGCACTGGGCTCTGCACTAACAGCACAGAGCCTCCTTGGGATTCTCTCTCTCCCTCTCTTTCTGCCCCTTCCTCCCTCCCTCTCTCTCTGTCTTTCTCAAAATAAATAAAGACACTTAAAAAAAAAAAGACCTGGAAAACAGAGGGCACGCTCAACTGAGATTTTGACAAAAATTTTCTTGAGTAAGTTGAGAGAGGTCGGGGCACTTGGGGACTATCAACAGTGAGAAGGGACTGTCACAGTCTCCGAACTTCATGGGACAAAGGGAGAAAACAAGCATTGCTGGAAACCAGTGAGGTGTAGAGCAGTGGAAATGGGATGGTCGCTGTGAACATACAGGTGCTTTGTAAGAAGCTGAAGTCTTAGAAGGTCACTGCTCCTGCCAGAACTGTGGCACCCACCCAGGCAGAGAGGGGACAGAGGAAAGTTACCGTGATCACTGTCCATGTTCTCTGGTCTCCTGCCAGTACCTCCCATTAGCCATACCTAACTGGGAGCCAGAAGAGCCCAGGTCATGCAGCTTATAGGAGTTACCACTTAGGGCGTACAGGAAAGGAGAGAAAAGCAGAGAATAAGTGGCAGAGAGGAGCAAAGCTCCTCTGGAAAACCAGCAGATTTCGAGATGTGACGTGACATATTCGCGTATGTCCTGTCTCTGGTCAAAAAGGAATATTCGTGTATCAGTCACGGCCCATCTAGGAAAACAGAGATCACTCGAAGTATTTTACAGAGAGCAAATTTAATACAGAGAATTGGTTGGCCAGTGATATCAGTGCAGAGAAACCAAACGGGAAGGGGAAGCAGTTGAGATTAGCAATAGCAGGAGCTGCATCACATTGAGGTCTGGAGAGTCAGAGTAGAATCAGAAACCAGCAACGAGGCCATCTTTACGAAACTAGACTGCTCTGCCGGGGACATAAAGCGTAATGGTTTTAATAACTTTTTTATCTTAATGATTCTTGGTGAATTGTTCCTTTTATCATTATGTTCTGTCTCTGTTTCTGTGAATATCCCTTATGTAAATTATTTGCATTTGGTATTTATATTTTTTACAGCTTTTTTGGTCAGCATTTCCCTTTCATATTTTTGCTTTACTTTTGAACTTTGTGTGACATGTCTGTTTCTTTAAATTATTTTAATCTAATGTGACAGTCTATCTGTCAGTGGGTAAATCCAATCAGTTACATTTGTTTTGATTGCTATTATTTTCAGGTTTTATTCTTAAAAAAATGTTTTTAATGTTTAAAATTTTTGAGAGAGACAGACAGAGCATGAGTTGGGGAGGGGCAGAGAGGGAGGGAGACACAGAATCGGAAGCAGGCTCCAGGCTCTGAGCCGTCAACACAGAGCCCGACGCGGGGCTCGAACTCACCAATGGGGAGATCATGACCTGAGCCAAAGTTGGATGCTCAACCGACCAAGCCACCCAGGTGCCCCTTTCAGGGTCTTTTTCTTATCACAAATTTTATTTGGTCAAATGCAGTGATCACATTCTTTGCATTTTTGTGTCTGACAGAGTATTTAGTGCTGACCTTACCATTCACATGAGGGGCTGTAATTGACATTCTTCAATAAGATCCTGTCTTCATTTAGCATTAAAAGAAAAAGAAAGACAGGGCTCCTGGGTGGCTCCGTAGGTTGAGCATTGTACTCTTTTTTTTTATGTTTTATTTTATATTTGAGAGAGAGAGAAAGAGAGTGAGGGAGGGAGAGAGAGAGAGAGAGAGAGAGAGAGAGAGAGAGAGAGATAGTGAGCAGGGGAGGGGCAGAGAGATGGAGACAGAATCTGAAGCAGGCTCCAGGCTCCAAGCTGTCAGCACAGAGCCGGACGCAGGGCTTGAACCGATGAGCAGTGAGATCATGACCTCAGCTGAAGTCAGACACTGAAGCGACTGAACCACCCAGGCGCCCCAGCATCAGACTCTTGATTTCAGCTCAGGTCATGATCCCAGGGTCATAGGATTGGGTCCCATGTCGGACTCTACACTGAGAGTAGAGCCTGCTTAACATTCTCTCTCTCTCCCTCTGCCCCTCTCCCCACTCATGTTCTCTCTCTCTCTCTCTCTCTCTCAAATAAAAATAAAATAAAAAGAAAGACCCATAGAAATTGCATCCTAAATCCCTGTTTTCCTTTGATTGGTTGGGGAGAATGGTTGATGGTGAATTTGGATTATTCTAAGTGTAGTGGTCATCCAATCAGAATAGTTGAGAATACGGAAATGACATGTTCCAGTTTCAGAGATGAAAGGATCAGTCTGGCTGAAGTGTCAATAGACCATGGGACTAGAGTGAGAAGTAAGGAAACCAGTTATCCCCATGTAAGATGATGGTAGGTTGGGCTAAGGGGAAGGAATGGAAACAGGGAGAGTAGTTAAGAGATTTTTGCGGTAAACCAGACAAGAGATTATGGTGGTTTGGACAAGCAGTTCAAGGTACTGAAAAATTAGAGACAGAAGGAGAAGGAAAGAAAGAGAAATCAGGGCTATCTCCAGAGTTTTTGGCCTGAGAAGGGTGGAATCCTTGGCCTGCTGGAGTCAGAAGACTAGCGATGGAGTAAGTTTTGGTAGAACATCAAAAATTAAGTTGTGACCATGCTCATCTTGAGATGTCAGTTAGACAGCCAGTGAAGATGTTGGTGTAGGAAGTAAAATATCCTAGCATGGAGGTGAGGACAGAAGCGTGGACTGGGGATAGACATTTGGTGTTTACAGCCAAGGGAAGAGTGGTGATAGAAAAGAGATCAGCTGACTGAGCCCTGGAGCATGACAGTCAAAAAAGTTAAACGAGAAGAAATCAACTGGTAGAGGAAGCTTTGAAGTCAGAGAGGAGAAAAGCCCAGAGTGTCTGCTTCCTGGAGGCCAAGTGAAGAAATACAGTAAGAGGGGCGCCTGGGTGGCTCAGTCGGTCGAGCATCCAACCTCGGCTCAGGTCACGATCTCGCCGTTCGTGAGTTCGAGCCCCCCGTCGGGCTCGGTGCCGACGGCTCGGCGCCCGGAGCCCGCTTCGGCTTCTGTGTCTCCCTCTCTCTCTGCCCCTCCCCTGCTCACGCTCTGTCTCTCTCTTTCTCTCAAAAATAAAAACATTTTTAAAAAATCTAAAAAAAGAAGTGTAATATGAAAAGGGAGGGGGTGTTTGTTATGATCCAATCTACCTATAGGTCAAATAAGATGACGACTGAAAATTGGTCCTGGGATTTATAACGTGAAGGTCATTTGGAACAGGACAAGATCAACTTTGGTGGAGATAGGGGTGAAAGCCTGACTTGTAGGGGGTTTAAGAGGGGAAATCAGAAGATGAATTAGAGGCGGGATGTGTAGAGAAATGTTTCCAAAGGTTTTGCTGCAAATGGAAACATAGAAATGAGGAGATAACTGGCTGGGGAATTAAGGTCAGAAGGTTTGTGTTGTTCATTTTGCAAAATCAGAGAAATGGCAGTATGTTTGATTACGTGCTGATGGGAATAGTCTACTAGAAAGGGGGGAAGGCAAGAGTAAGAGGGGAGAACTGCTGGAGTGATGTCCTTTAACAGGGAAGAAGGGATGTGATCCAGGGCACTTTTGGAGGTATTGGCCTTCATCGGGGCAAAGCAACGAGGGCTGGTAGACAGCCTGTGAAGATGTGACTAAATCCCTACGTCAATTATAACACCAGAAAGTTCTCAAATGTTTCATCACATGGTCTGCTCTGAAATTCCCCATGCCTACAGTTGATTAGGGAAAGTCTAGCTTTTAGAGACTGTAGCTGGAGGCCTAATTAGCTCCTAAGAACATACTGGGTACCTCATGAGGCTGCTGGTGATTCAAGTGGGCCAGAGTGCAGGAGTGACCCCCACAACACCCTGCTTTCAGTCTTCGGATTTCAGCTCCTCTGGATTCTTCCTTCTACCCTAGGCGAGGCCAGCAGTGCCGTTATTTTAGAGCATGAATCCCTTCAATTAGATGTATTTAATGTTGTATTCAAGAATATCCTTTTAATCCTAACGCTTGCATTTTCAAACGAAAGCCGGTGAAGTATTTTGTGATTTTTATAGCAAAACCGTATCATTTTTTCCTAGTGAATGAAATGAAATTGCAGGCACATTGTATGTTCCTCTGTTTTTATATTTTCTGTCACAGTATTAGCTCATTTAATTATTCACAAATATAACAATACAGCTGTTTTAAACCTTGTAAATCAAACATATAAATGGTCTAAGAGTTACGATCTGACATAGCAATGCTTCTTAGTATAATTTATAATTTGACGGTAATGAAATTCATAAATAGGAATAGCATTGATAAAACAGGCAGGAAGAAAACCTAACTTATAATGGCCAGTTACGATAAGAAAATAGCTCTTTGAGTTGTTAAAAGTTGATAATAGCTTAATTGGAAGCTATTAAATCTGAGAAATAATCTTTCAATCTTCTTAACCTTTAAATTAAATATTTCTAATACCAATGCTAGCCTGCCTAGAGTAGTTGTATAAGAAGAATTCCAATTATTTTACCATAATAATCCATCTCTCCGCAATAATTGTTTCAAATTGCCGTTGTTAAAAGTTTTGGGGGAAAACCAGTAATTCTACTCCTAGGTACATAGCTAAGACAAATGGAATCAGACGTCTGCACTGAAACTTGTATATGAATGTTCATAGAAATATTTTTCATAGTTGCCCCAAAGGAGAAACAACCCAAATTTCCATCAGCTGATGAATGGATGAGCAAATAGGGTCTGTCCAGCGGAATATTACAACAATAAAAAGGAACGGAGTACTGATCCGTGCTACAGTGTGGATGAACCTTGAAAATGTTATGCTAAGTAAGAGAAGCCAGACCCCAAAGGCCACATATTATTTTTTTTTAACGTTTATTTATTTTTGAGACAGAGAGAGACAGAGCATGAACAGGGGAGGGTCAGAGAGAGAGGGAGACACAGAATCTGAAACGGGCTCCGGGCTCTGAGCTGTCAGCACAGAGCCCGATGCGGGGCTCGAACTCACAGACCGTGAGATCATGACCTGAGCCGAAGTCTGCCGCTTAACCGACTGAGCCACCCAGGCGCCCCAGAGGCCACATATTAGATGATTTTCTTCATTTTCCATCTATTTATTTATTTATTTATTTATTTATTTATTTTTGAGCAAAGAGGAAAGCTTATTAAAGTGAGAGTATGCTCTCCGAGATGCGAGAGGGGGCAAGCTCACGAGAAAGCTGTGCGCCCTGGGGTTTGGGTTTGTTTTATCGACAGCTGTTAACTAGGGGATGGAATATTTATTACTTGAGGAGGAGATTTCTTTTATTAATTAACTAATTGATTTATGTGACATGAATTGATTTTTACTGGATAAATTGGCCCAGAATTTTCTATATACACAAGGGGCATTCCCATTTAATATTAACACATGCTTAGCCATATTTTTCCAAAATTATTTTCAAGTTAGTTAACATACAGTGTGGTATTGGTTTCAGGAGTAGAACCCAGTGATTCATCACTTACATATAACACCCAGTGCCCGTCCCAAAAAAGTGCCCTCCTTAATGCCCATCGCCCATTTAGCCCATCCCCCCATCCACCTCCCCTCGAGCAACCCTCCAGTTTGTAATCTGTATTTGAGAGTCTGTTATGGTTTGCCTCCCTCTCTGTTTTTATCTAATTTTTCCTTCCCTTCCCCAGGTGCATCTGTTAAGTTTCTCAAATTCCACATATGAGTGAAATCATATGATCTCTGTCTTTCTCTGACTTATTTCGCCTAGCATCATACACTCTAGTTCAATCCACGTTGTTGCAAATGGCAAGATTTCGTTCTTTTTGATCACCGAGTAGTATTCCATTGTGTGTATATACCACATCTTCTTTATCCATTCATCTGTCAGTGGACATTTGGGCTCTTTCCATACTTTGGCTGCTGTTGATAGTGCTGCTATAAACATGGGGGTGCATGTGTCCCTTCGAAACAGCACACCTGTATCCCTTGGATAAATACCTAGTAGTGCATTTGCTGGGTCGTAGGGTAGTTCTGTTTTTAGCTTTTTGAGGAACCTCCATACTGTTTTCCAGAGGGGCTGCACCAGTTTGCATTCCCGCTAGCAGTGCAAGAGGGTTCCTCTTCTATGATTTTCTTCATATGAAATGTCCAAAATAGGCAATGTGTACCGATAGAAAGGAGATTGCACAGTGGTTGAATGTGATGAAGAGAGAGAGGGGACTGGGAATGGGTGGTGACTGCTATTGCGTATGAAGGTTTTTGGGAGAGCGATGAAATGTTTTAACATTAGGTATTGGTGACAGTTGCAAAACTCTGTAAATATATTAAAAACCACTAAATTGTAGACTTGAAAGGAGAGAATTTTATGGTATACAAATTATATCTTAATAAAATTTTTTAAAAAATGTTAGCTTAAGGGGTGCCTGTCTAGCTCAGTCGGTAGAGCCTGAGACTCTTGGTCTCGGGGTCGTAAGTTCGAGCCCCACGTTGGGCGTAGAGGGTTTACTTTAAAAAATTAGCTTCAAAAGACAGCATGGAAGTTAAAGAGTCACTTAAAACCACTTTCCAAGTAAGTTCAGAAGTTTTCTTTCCATTCTACTCTTTAAAAAAACATAGCCGGTGTATGACTCCCTGTGAAAAAACAATAATGAGGTAAAAGAATAAGCATTTTCCATCATTTTTCTGTTATACCAAGTAACTACCAAAAGGTTGATTAAAGGTCAAAGGAGCACTGTATTTATAGAAATATTTTTTACACTGCTTGAAATCCCAGACAATAAGTGTTGATTGTACCAGCAGACCAGCACAGATGGATATGAAAAAGCGCCATTGCAGTGTCAACTCAATATTTGGAAATTTCTCTGTGGAATAGGGTGATTTCTTCTTCTTGTGTTTAGCCTTTTCTCCAAGTGGAAACAACTATGGGAGCTGTACAGTACGTTCTCTTGTGGGTGCGCCTGTGAGAGCCACAGGGATTGAAGGGGAAATGCTGACGTAATGGTACACAAGTCCGCCAAGCTACTGGTGATCCAGACGAGTGTCTCTGACCAGATGGTTCAACCAAGACATTCCAAAATGTCATATCTCTATTCCTCCACAGAAGTATTCACATTTCTTGTTTTTAATGTTTATTTATTTATTTTGAGAGAGAGAGAGAGAGAGAGAGAGAGAGAGAGAGAGAGAGAGAGAACATGAGCAGGGGAGGGGCAGAGAGAGGGAGAGAGAGAATACCAAGCAGGCTCCATGCTGTCAGCACAGAGCCCAACGTGGGCTCAGATTCATGAATCGTGAGATCATGACCTGAACTGAAACCAAGAGTTGATGCTTAACTGACTGTGCCCCCGAGGCACCCAAGAGCTGTCATCCCTTCAATTGAAGAATTCGAGGTATTGAAAAGATAAAGAAGCTGACTGAGTATACCTCTAAAAAGCTGCTTTTTACCTGGATGGTAAATTGTGCTTCCTAGTTTACACAGCACACTCAACAGCCATTACCTTATGAGTCTCTTGACAAACCTTGATTTTGGTAGAATTTGTTCCCTTTTGTCTATTGTGCAGACGTGGAAATAATCTCAGTGGATGGAACTCACTTGGGGTCCCATGTCTCCTGGTGTCTTAGCCCCAAACTGGACCTTTGTTACTGACTCCTTGGCAAGGTTGCTTTCATTGCCCGGGGCTGCCGTCATCACCCAGGGCCTCATGAATAAGCCCTCGAGGACTGCTTGGGTGAGGAAGTTGCTTCTGATCTTCTGCCATCACAGGTCCTGATAGAGCACTCATGCTATCAGGCTCAAATGATCCCAATTCCTCCCTCGATCTCTTTGCATGCATATAATTTCTCCAAATGCGTATTGTGTGTTGCATGATCGCTCCCACTATTGTGATCTCCTATCTACTAAGTACTTCCATCTCTATCCTTCCTCTCCCTAGGGGAGGCATCGAAGCAAAGTAGTCAAAAGCATCGACTCTGACGTCAGGACACCAATTTTATAGCCTGGTTTTGTCACTTAACTAACTCTGACCTTGAACACATGACTTAACCTAGTTGGGGCTCACCTTTTTTTTTTTCAATTTGTTTATTTATTTTTGAGACAGAGAAAGAGAGCATATGTGTGTGGGCGAGTGGGGGAGGGGCAGAGAGAGAGAGAGAGGGAGAGGGAGAATCCCAAGCGGGCTCCACACTGCCGGCATACAGCCCGATGTAGGGTTTGAACCCACAAACTATAAGATCGTGACCTGAGCCAAAATCAAGAGTTGGACGCTTAACTGACTGAGCCACCCAGGCATGGGGCTTGGTTTTGTTATATGTTGTATAGAGACAGGAACCCAAGTCCCCATCAAATGTTTGGAATATTTAAATGGAGGGTGGCAGTCTAATTCATCATCCACAGAGGGCCCCAGGTGCAAACGGGATTGCTGTGGGCATCGCTGACATATGGCACCCTACGTAAATGAAACAATGCAGGGAATGGGACTGGCACGCTACGTGGCTCGAACCCAGGCTGTCACGCATGCTGTTGTTCTGTTCTCTCTGATTCAGACGCTCTCCGCCCCCCCCCCCCCACTCTTCCCCAGCTGGCCCCTTCTTATTCTTCAGGTCACAGTTTAAATGCCACTTCTTCGGTGAATCTGTCCCTGACCACCCTATCTAGATCATTCTTCACTTTTATAGACCTTATTGCAATTTGAACCTATGCATGTTTGTTGATTGCCTCTTCTTCCTCTTCTGCTGGAAGCTCCATCAGTGCGGAGAGCATATTCTTTTCATTCAACGTTGTATTCCCAGGGGCTAGCTTAATGCTTGGTAGGCATTCAAATAATTTATAAAGTGGATGAATGAATGTGTGGTTATTAACTCCTTTTCCATATACTAGTGGTTCTCAGTTAGGTTGATTTTGCCCTCCAGGGAACGCTTGGCAATATCCGGAGACATTCTGGGATATCACAACTGGGATGGGGGTGCTCCCGGCACCTAGTGGGTACAGGCCAGTATGCTGCTGAACATCTTACACAACGCACAGGACAGCTTCCCACAGCAAAGAATTACCCAACCCAAAGTGTCAATAGTGGTGAGGTTGAGGAACCCTACCCTATACCTAGTGACGTAAGGGCTTTTATGACCCTAGGTGGGTGCCAAAATACTGGCTGTACTGAAAGTTATTTGCATCTTACTCTTAAAGATGCACACCATTAAAATGGTGAAAGAAATCAATTAGACTCATACCTCAAGAATTAAGCAGTAGATGGCACTAGAAGACACTGTAATTTACTCTTAAATCTCTTCGTTAGGTGAGTCGTCTTTACGATTTATAATTTGTCCTAGTTAATTTCACCCCTTTCCTACACATACTTATTTTTGTACTAAACTAGATGTGTTAAAACTATATAGCAATGTTTCTGCCATTCAGCTCCACACATATTCAGCTGGTGCCTGATATATGCAAGGCACTCTGCTGTGTGTAGAGATAAGTAAGTCACTCACAGGCTTTGTCCTCAATAAGCTTACGCTCCTGAACTGATCCCATGTGATAAGCATATCATTCTGGCAGTCTCCGACCGTTACTTGGAGAAATTTATCATGATTTCAGGATTTTCTAGGTCCTAGGTAGGTATGTCAGTATAGTAGTGTGATGCATGGCATTGATGTGCACAAATGAAGAGAGAATCTTGCCTGGCCTTCTAGAACGTTCCCCAGACTTACCAGACACCTATAGGTTTGATTTCCGCAGAAAAGAAAACCCACATTCTTTTCGTGGTATAGTAAACAATGGGTCTGCGCTTCAGTTTAGTTAAAGCACGTATGCCCTAGAAAACATTTCAACTCTTATGGATGATTTTTGCTACAGGAAATCTAGCAGACCAACTTCTCCTTGAACTTATCAAGTGCTACTTGTGTGTCAGGCCCTGTACTAAGCACTGGGGATAAGAAGATGAATAAAGCAGTTTCTATACGGGAGGAAGAAGTGCTCAGAATGTTCCCTATCTCAGCAGATGGCATCATTCATCCAGTTGTGCAGGCCACAAACCTGGAAATCATTCCTCTTTTTTTTTTTTTTTTTTTTTTTTCAAATAGGCTCTATGCGCAGCATGGGGCTCTGACTCATGACCCTGAGATCAAGACTCACATGTTCCACCAACTGAGCCAGTGAAGTGCCCCCTGGGAACCATTCTTGACTTTTTTCTTTCACTCCTGTATACAATCCATCAGCCAGTGGTGTTGACTGTATGTGAGATACGTCCATTTGTGCTACAACGACCTCTACCGTCCTGGTCCAGAGCATCGTTATCTCTATCCTGGGCTATTGGAATAGCCTCGTAACTGGCCTCCTTTCTTGTACTCTCTTGATATTGGTGTCTCCACTTAACAAGAGTTGGCCTTGTAAACTGAAAGTCTGATTTGCCATCCCTCTACTGTCTTCCCGTTGTCATTAAAATAAAATCTAAACTTCACATGGTCAAGCCTATGCCAGTCTCTCCGACTACCTCTCCTACTACTTCTACTGTCCCCTTTTCTACAGCTCTAACACCAGTTTCATACCAGCTGGCCTCATCAACTGACGTTAACTTAGCACATTAGGTGCTATTAGGTGCTATTAGGGGAATTAATTCAGTTACATGCTGGCTCCACCCTGAAAAAAGTTGAGCATCTGCCAGGGCTGGGGGTGGATCAGATGTATATAGCGATGGGGCGAACCGGGTCAGTAAGTGCTTTCTCACGATGTGAGGGAGACGCTCTGGAGGAAAAGAACATTAGCTCTCTCTTGGAAAATGAAGGGGGCTACAACAAAATAGATTGGAGAGTAGAGGGATAAATTAACTCGAATATGAACAGAAGTAAAAGGGAGGATGACAAATGAAGACTCCAGGGTGTCTAGGCTGTGACCTAGAGATGTATCGTACAGGCAGATGTAAGGGTTGCAAGAAGATCTAGATATTTTTTAACATCTGCATGGCTGTTTCTTTCCAGCAAAATACCGGAAAAATGATCTAAAATTTGTCCTCTGTGTGCCTCCTATCGGGCATTATTCTAGTTAGTTGATGTACCGTATCTCACTGGGTTCCCATACCACTGATAGGGCATTGGCGGTATAACCCCTTTGGGAAACACAAGAAACTGAGGCACAAGGAAGTTACGTTACATGCCAGGCATCATACGGCGAATAGGTGGCATTTGAGTCTGGGTCGATCTGCTTCCCAAATCTATTTTTTCCTGTAGGCATATACTACCTCCTTATTGTTGTTAAACATTAGTTGCATGGTGAAAACCTCCTAAGTGACGAGGCAAATGGAAACTACTTTTTGAAACCTTTGAATGTGTGTTTGAATCACATCAGGTTTGCTCGAAGAAGGTGTTGTTTTGCCTCCGTGACTCTTCGGAAAAGCATTTTCTACCAGTACAAATGCATTTAATCAGTTAAGACTGTTCCAAATGACTTGCTCATTTGCCTAAACATAAATTTTGTTTGGAAAACACTTGCAAGTGTAGAGACAGCTTCAATATGAATTATGGCGCTTGGAGTGTTCAAGTAAGATGGATAGTGGCTGGACTCAGGATTAATGTCATATTTTTCTGCAGAAGAGCTTTAGTTTAGTTATGGCAGCATTTGAAGTCAGCTTAGTCAGTTGGGAATTTTAATTAAGTTCTGGGAAGCCCCTAAGTATACCATATTCAGAGGCCATTTTTTCCTAGTAGCCATAGAAAATTGGGCATGTGTACATGAATACTGTTCATGGACATAAATCATAGCCAGCGGGAAGGTTCGGAGGGTAGAAAGTTGGCTCAAAGTGATGTTCGCAGAAACTTCAAGCCAACTTAACCATCAGATTTGCGTATTGGTTTCTACTTCTTTTAAAATAATATTTGAGCTTTTGCTTTTGGTTTTGGAAAGCCACCTTATCGCTTACAGTCCTATCTAGCTCATGAATTCATTTTTTCAGAACAGCAGGGAGTGTTCCTGATGCCTAAAGCTCACAAAAATCGCCTGTATTTCTTTTTTAGGGTACAGTTACGTACTTTAATTTTGGTTTTCTTTATGCATATTTCTCCCTCCATTAAATCTCTCCCCTTTAAAAATGTTTCCCCATCTCTGGGTATGGTGACGAAGACAGAATTGGTGATGAAACCATACAGAGAATGGGTAGGCTGAGGCCACTTGCTGCCTCAAGTTCAGTGTTTGTTATTTGTAGTTGTGGCTATCCTTAGGACACTATTGATGAAACTGCTTATTTGGAAAATTGGTGTTCTCAAGTGGAAACTTCAGAATTTTTCTGTTTTGAACAAGACTTAGAACCTGCGCGATGCTTAAAAAACGACTTTCAACGTGAGGAGAAGGTCGTGAAAATTAAGAATGAATATCTGGGGGTGCCTGGGTGGCTCAGTTGGTTAGACATCTGACTTCGGCTCAGGTCATGAGCTCACAGTTCGTGAGTTCGAGCCCCGCGTCGGGCTCTGTGCTGACAGCTCAGAGCCTGGAGCCTGCTTCTGATTCTGTCTCTCTCTCTCTCTCTCTCTCTCTCTGCCTCTCCCCTTCTCTCTCTCTCTCTCTCTCTCAGATATAAATAAACGTTTTTTCTGAAAAAAAAAAAAAGAATGAACATCTGTTTTAAAATTCTTTTCCTTTCCTTCTAGAATCTTTACTTTGGATAATGACAATATCATCCTTACAGTCACCCAGGCTTAAAAGTTCAGTCATCATTTGATTTCTCATCCTCAAACCTTATATAGCTTTTGCTATAGTTTTTTTTCTACTTAAACATCTGACCCTCATTATTCCTTGCCTAACAGGTAGAAAAACCTAAAGAAAAAAAGAAAAATATGTTAGTTTGTCAGCTCGACTCTACCCTTGCCTCCATTGCAATGACGTCTTTCCGTATCTGTCTCCCTTTCCTAGACCATTAGCTGTTTGATAATGATGCTATCTTATTAGTGCTATCTCTTCAGTACCTGTGACAGTGCCTGCCACACAGTTGTAAATCGTTAACATTTATTCAACAAATGTTTATTGAACGCCTACTCGGTTTTAACCACTGGGACTGTGTAAGCAAATAAGACAGACTTGGCCCTGCCCTCATGCCACCGAAGATCTAGTGGGGAGAGACAGACCAAGGATAAGTAGAAAACAAACAAAAATTAAGTTGTATTGAATGAGCTTAAGAGAACAAGGGAATGAACAGAGAAAAACAAGGGGGTTTCCGCTTTAGGTAGGGTTCACAGAAGCTTGATGGAAGAAATGTAGCAAGCCACATAATGAAAGGGCAGAGAGCATGACAGACAAAAGAAACAGCGTGTGCAAAGGTCCTGAGGTAGGGCCTTTGTTCTCTTTGAAGAACCAAAATAAGACCAGTGTGGCTGAAGCCTAGTCTCACAAAGTATGGTGGGATACCTATACCAACGTCGGGCCCATCAGGGTCACATCATGAGTCTTCATGGAATGGCAAAGGCTTTTAGGATGAGGATAAGAACCTCAGATAAGCATTTGGAAAGGAAAAGTCGTGCTTCACCGGGGGGGGGGGGGGGGGGGAGAGCACAAAAGGGGCAGAAAGGCCAGCGGGTACTGTCGTAGGGATCCAGGTCAGAGTTGTTCTCGCCTGAAGAAATTGCCTCTCGTCTACATTTTTCGGATTGCCTTTCGCCTCTGGCGTCCTAAGTCACTTGTGCTCTAGCTTTATTTTTCTGGTGAAGCTTCACTCACGTTTCTGTGTTCTGCATTTTGCGGTACCTGACAATTCCAGCGTAGACTTCCTGGGTACGGAATTGAAGACTTCCCGTGACACTCTTCTGCGCGGGCATACCTCCCATTTCTTTTCCCGGATGTGTCCTGTGCTCAGGCCAAACTGTAGTACTCGCCAGGCCCAGACGTGCCCCTTGCTTTCCTACGCCTACCTGTTGAATCAGGTGACTGTCCCGGGAATGCTTCCTTCCTCATTTCTTTCCACGAAGTGTTTGTGCTTCCTTCTGGGACTGCTTCCGGTCTTGACACCTGCAACTTTTTCTGATACCAAGAACCAGAAGTAACGCCTCCCTCATCTGCCTCTGTCCTGACAGCACGCTTTTTCTCTTCTTCCTACCTCGCTCTTTGCTCCCTTCGATCCGTCTGTGTCATTCTTTTCTAAATCTGCTAGCACCTTGACCATAGCTTGAGCTCAGATTCGATTGAAACGAGTGCCTTTTTGTGTATTGTAGCATCTAACAGAAGACTATGCGTGTGCATTTAGTGCCCCGTAGCTTAGTAGTTCTTGCGTAATTTTGAGATTATTTTTGACAAAACAGGTTGGCTTCAGAGCTCCGTATTCTTGGACGCGTACTCACTTTGTATGTCTGAACATCTGGTTCTGAGATACAAGCACCTCATGTGCACGTGTTTGCGCCAGAATATCCCGCTACTTCATAAGAACAGTAAGCGCTTGGCATTTGCCTCTAAATCATAATCTTTAATTAATACTGAGATTTCAGGACTTGATAGGTAAAAAGGGACACCAAGAAGAGAGTAGCTGTAATGAAGAAACAGCGCAAGGGAGGAAATTATGTTGGGGTTGGCATTAGCACGAGCAGATATGCCAGGAAAAAGCTGACACGTGATTAGAATCTCAAATGTCAGGAAGAAATGCAGGCCATCAGTAGTAGGAGGTAGGTGATCGTATAAGAGAAGCAGACGTTGGTTTGTCAGATGGTTGAATGATTCAGGAGAAACGTCTTCGTGTGCAGCATTTCAGGATTCCACAGTTTGGGATCGCGGATGAAGCATGGGCTGTGGCCTTGGACAGAGTCAGGTTCTACCTTGTGCGTTTCTGATGGGAAATAAGTGTCTAGAATTGCAAAGTTGCTTTCAAAATTGTAGAATTGCTTTCAGTGCAATTACAGTACGGTCTGGTTTGTAGCCTCCAGATCTCGGGAGAACTGGGTTCGAATCACGGTATTTGAACTTCCTAGGTTGATGGCTATGGATAAATTAGTTTATCTCTGTAAGCCTCAGCTTTCTCATTTGGAAAATGGCAGTAGCAGTAGTCCTTACCGCCCAGGGTTGAAGATTAAGTGACGAATTTCATGCAGAAAGCACTTAGCGTAGAGTCTGGTACACGGTAAGGTGCTGTCAGTTTCTCTCTCCCTCTCTTTGCCTTTCCAAGAAAACACATGGAGAATTTCATCTGTATGATACCGAGAGGTTACGACCCTTTTTAACATGCCCACATCAGGAGGTCAGTGAGGACCGATAATCATCGTATTAAGATCTGTACTGATTATGGGGGAAGTAAATATGATCCCTGCGACAAGATTTTCACATTTATCCTGTGGGTAAGCAGGAGAATGAGGGGACTTAATTGCAACACCAGAAGGATCATTCTCAGGCTTTGGGGGTTAAGAATGGATGGAACTTGGGCAGTTCTGAAGTTAGAAAGACTAGTTAATAGACTGTTGGCTGTTAACAGCAGAGGATGAAATGAGAGGAGACGAACAGGAAGCTTTCACCTGGTTTGCAAACCTATATATTGTGTCACTTGTTACAAAGAACAAGTATTTTTGTTTCGTTTGGTTTTTTATGCTTAAAGATAGTACCCCAAGCAGTGACGGTGGCACCGCCCAGCTCCTTCCTCACAAACTGTACTCAGCCTCTCAGCAGCAAGCCGCCAGAGCTTTGAACTGTGTCTGCGAGCACCCGTGCTTTATCTCGATTCATTTTGTGCGTCAGTCAGCAAGATGTGTCCTAAGGTATCAGGAAAGCCTAAGAGAGGTGATTTTTTTAAGGGGTCTGGGAATGCTCAAAATTTTTCCGTGTAAATTACTGGTAATTGCTTCTTTGCTTTATGCCATTTTGACTTAGGAAAGCTTTCATAGGAACGCTCTGCTTTCAGATAGCAGTGGGAGGGGGAGACCTGTAATTTCAAAATTACTTAAGTAGAATTGGCAGGATGTAATTATTGAAAATTGTGTAGGATGGGCAGGAGAGGGCAGAGATCAGGATGATGCACAGGCTTCTCACTGGGATAAGGAGATACTGGGAAGAAAATAAGTACTGCGGAGGGAGGACAGATTTTCCGGTTAGTTTCAACACGGTGAGTTTGAGGTGCATGTGGGTAATTTCACTGGTAATGTCTGGCAGGAGGATGGCTATAAAACTCTGGAAATCAGGACAAAGACGTGGACTGGAGATGCACAATTGATATTTATCAGCATAGAGAAGGTACAAGGCACGGGAATTGATCACCAGTGCCACAGACTAAATGTTTGCGTCCCCCTCCCTCCAACACTTGTATTGAAACCTGTCTTAGCCCATGAGGGTTCCGATAACAAAATACCAGAGACCGGGTAGCTTGTGAACAGCAGAGACATAGTTCTTACAGTTCTGGAGGTGGGAAGTCCAAGATCACAGCACCAGCCTGATCATGTTCTGGTGAGGGCCCACTTCCTGGTCTTCACATGGCTGGCGATGCACAAAGGAGATGAGAAAGTGCGAATGTGTTACTCAATCAGTGTTCATGTATGAGAATGAGAGAAATAAGGCTAAGGAGGCAGGTATTAGTCTCATGAAGAAAGGTCTGATTGGCTAAAGCAAATTTGCTTAGACTTTATCCAGTAGCCCCCTGGTTCTCAGAACTTATTGTGCGTTAGAATTGCCTTGGGAACTGGAACAATACAGATTCCCATTCCCGTCTTCTTTTTCAGAAGGTCTTAAGTGAGACCCAAATCAAATCAGATCAGATCAGCATGCATTTGATCAGCACACTAGACAGTTCTATTGCAGGCAATGCGGAGTCACATTTTGAGAAACACTGACCTCATCTAGGGTATGAGAGGGTTAACAGTGAGAGTTTTTTGAAACCGGAAGTTCAGCTCTATCAGTTTTTATAGTTGAGTGATACTGTCCCTGAGCTGCTGGGTTGCCTTATGTGGTAGAGCAGCTATAGGCATAAAACACAGGCATCTTCCCCAGCATGTAGACGTGGAGAGAGGACCAGGAAGTGGAAATAAGGTCATGCCTTCCATATTGGGAAATGTCCCAATATGAAGCATTGGGATTTCTCATGGGCAGCCATCCGTTTAATAATTATGCTTTTGGTAATTACATTTGTTGGCAATTACATCATTTTACATACATAAAATTTTACTCTTCTACGTGGAATTTTGGTTCGCAAAAGCTGTGCTTGCCTCGAAGATCTCAACTTTGAAAGAGAAGGGAACATTTTAAGTCAGACCTAGGACCCAAGGAAACAAAGTAACAAAATATTTGGGCTCCCAAACAAACAGACAGCACGTAGTTAAGAGGTTTTTAATAAAAGTGTCCTAGGAGCAGGGAAGCCGGTACTCCCAAAAGTAAAGAAGCCTGATTCAAAGATCCGTTTCCCAGCTCAAGAAGTGAGACTTCAAATGCCAGGCTTCCCTGAGGGGCTGGGTGTTCTAATGGCTGGAGGTTTCGCTACTGATTGGTACAGCTTTTAGAGATGAACTCAGTGAACCTTTTTCTCTTGCGTTTTCAATGGTCCAGGCTGGAAATGACCTTTTCAGAGATACTGGAGAAGGAGCTACCAAGACAAGTGTATGTCATGAGGGCAGGTCGGCAAGGGCAGTGCGGGACAATGTAGGAGGGAAGCATAGGCCACAGGGGACACTTGGCATGCCCTTTGGGGAAAGGAAGACAAAGGGCAGGGAAATGACAGGAGTATCAGAAAATAGCGTGGAGAAATGTCTTCTGGCAGAGGTTAAGACTTACCTAACACTTTCTGGGGCCAGAGCCTCTGTGTTTCGCCATTTTAATAAAAAAAAAAAAATTTTTTTTAATGTGTATTTATTTCTGAGACAGAGAGAGACAGAGCACGAGCGGGGGAGGGGCAGAGAGGGAGGGAGACCCAGAATCCGCAGCAGGCTCCGGGCTCCGGGCCGTCGGCCCAGAGCCCGACGCGGGGCTCGAACTCACGGACCGCGAGATCGTGACCTGAGCCGAAGTTGGCTGCTCCACCGACTGAGCCCCCCAGGCGCCCCTCTGCGTTTAGCCGTTTTAGAACACATTCCCATCTCTGTGGCCTGATGTACTCGGTTTATCTTCTATATCCCCTCACTAGAATGTTCCCTTAGAGCACGGATGCGTCCCGGTTTACTCAGTCCTGTACCCCCGGCATCAAGACGCGTACGTAGCACGTAGGGGCCACTCAGTAAATGTGTTTTCAGGAAACGAATGAAGAAATGCTCTTTGGCCTTGAAGATGGTACAGGTCAATAACTAATGGCAGGAGGTGGCTAGGGGATGGCAGTTTCTAGTCTCGTCTGTCCGTGGGAAAGCTTACTGCGGCGGGGAGGGAGCTTTTTGAGAAGAAATGGAAAAGGGTAAATTGGGAGAGCAAGTCTAAGGAAGGCGGCAGTAGAGGGCAAGTTGGTTGAGAACCTAAAAGAGAAAACTTTGGAAAATAGCGGAACCCAGGTCTTCCAGGCTTTATCCAACTTTGACCGCAAAATAAGGTCTGTTGGAAACGGTGATGAGATTTGAGAGTGACTGGGTGGTGTTAGGCCAAGAATCCAGGAGCGTTCCAATCCAGCTTAGTGGCCCAGAACTCTTCCTCGTGGTGAGATTCCTGAGAGACAGTCACACAAAAGGAAACGGAAAATGAAACCCCAAGTGCCACTTTGGGATTGCGTGAAGAGTGCTGGATGAATTCTCTAATCGGGCACCTCTCTGGGCAACCGTGCGCGTGGCTTATGCTCATGATCTGAAGTGCAGCGTCTGTGAGATACCAGTTAGAATTGGCTCTGCTTCCTTCCTAGTGGCCAGCAGGGGAGGCAGTCGCAGAGGTTGTATAAGGCAGCTCCCCATGTCCCCTTGCCTCGCTGAGTCACGAAGCGAAAATGAAGTGTTAGCACTTGCAAAGGAATAAGCATTACCGGTTGTGGTTTTGTTTTAAGAATCTCACTTGTCGTGTTATCCGTTAGAGTGTAGGTTCCATGAGGATAGAGATCCTTTGTTGCTTTCTTTACTGCTCTTGCCTCACTGCCTAGAACAGTGCCCGGCACATAGCTGGTGTTGGGTGGAGAGATGCCAAACGAATGAGCAGATTTGCATTTTCCATCTTTTAAGGACAGAGGAGAGCTGCTAGACTCCCTTGAGAAAATAACTTAAGTGCCAGGGACCGAGTCCCTCTGTCCCAGCCACTAGCAGGTGCTGTGTGTGTTGGGAGGTGCAACATATCAGGAGTTCGTAGGGAGGACGGGAGGGGTGACGAGACACAGAC